>NC_084580.2:9207500-9275000 GCF_033978685.3 Nerophis lumbriciformis
ACAGTTTTAGTTTTGTTCTGCATAGCCTTCCCTAAGTTTCAATGCCTTTTCTTAGGGGCACTCACCTTTTGTTTATTTTTGGTTTAAACATTAGATACCTTTTTACCTGCACGCTGCCTCCCGCTGTTTCCGACATCTACAAAGCAATTAGCTACTGGCTGCCACCGACTGATATGGAAGAGTATTACACGTTTACTCTGCCGAGCTCTAGACAGCACCGACACTCAACAACAACACATCATTTGCAGACTATAATCACTGGTTTGCAAAAAATATTTTATAACCTAAATACACTGCAAAAACTGAAATCTAAGTAAGATGAAATATCTCAAATAAGGGTGATATTTGCTTGTTTTCTGTCTGATAAGATAATTCTTCTCACTAAGCAAATTTTATGTTACAGTGTTTTACTTGTTTTAAGGGTTTTGGTCCTAAATGATCTCAGTAAGATATTACAGCTTGTTGCTGAGATGTTATGACCTATTTTGAGTAAAACATGCTTTTACTGTTGCAAAGCTGTGTCATCAACACTCACAAGTATAAAACTACTTTTTTAAAGTTATAATTTCTTATTTCAAGCATGAAAAAAAAATCATGACTTTGACACAATTGTGTCTCATATTAAAACAGATGACAGCCAAATGGACTTTGCTGTATTATTTTTAATGAAACAAGAGAAAATACGTACTCATATAGTAATACAGTTGTTATTAGTGAGAACATACTTATTTTAAGGTATTTTTGGGTTCATTGAGGTTAGCTAATTTTACTTGTTTTGGAAAGTTCTTGACAAGCCACATTTTCTTGTTCTATTGGCAGATAATTTTGCTTAGTTCAAATAAAATACCCCTAATTTTTGTATTTTTTTGTTCTTGTTTTTGAACACTGACTTTTTGCTGTGTAGATGAAATTAGATAATCTCCCACGGCACACCAGACTGTATCTCACGGCACAGTGGTTGAAAAACACTGTTCTACAGTATCTCCTGTGAGCTGATTTGCTGACAAATACAGTAGGGAAAGGATTCATTTGGCCCCATTTCTGGGTGGATCTCGAGTGAGACAAACATTTTGCAATGCAGTCTGCTGAAAATGTGGAAAGCGCCACTCTACATAGCAACTGACACTGTGGTCAAAATTGGAATTGCCACAACCACATTTTAAGATATTCAACACTCTACTGCCATCTGGCAGCTAAAGTACATAGTGCCGCGCCCCCCCCCCCCCCCCCCCAATTTGTCACGTTTCATGTGTCAGGTAAATCGCGACAAATGGGGCCATATGAATTCCCCTTCTTACTGCACACCATCAGCAGCTTTTCTAGATATCCATGTACAAATGTCTGCCGTTAAAAAAAAAATCATTGCATATATTGACGATTACTGCTCATGCTTTTTTGCTTCGCCAAGTATGCTACACCCACACTCTTGGTCATGTTTTTCCATAATGCATTTCTTTAATTTAATGAGTATCTTCTGCTGCTTCTTCACAGCACTGTCCTTCACACTCACTTTCTTAGTTCCCATGATTGGAAAAACAAAGTCATCTCTTGATAGCTCTTAGCTAATTAAAGCACCACTGATAGTCACACACACACTAGGTGTGGGGAAAAAACACTCTGCATTTGACCCATTCCCTTCTTCCACCACATGGGAGGTGAGGGGAGCAGTAAGCAGCAGCGGTGGCCGCGATCGGGAATAATTTTGGTGATTTAACCCCCAACTCCAACCCTTGATGCTGAGTGCCAAGCAGGGAGGTATCCATCCATCCATCCATTTTCTACCGCTTATTCCCTTTGGGGTCGCGGGGGGCGCTGGAGCCTATCTCAGCTACAATCGGGCGGAAGGCGGGGTACACCCTGGACAAGTCGCCAACTCATCGCAGGGCCAACACAGATAGACAGACAACATTCACACTCACATCCACACACTAGGGCCAATTTAGTGTTGCCAATCAACTTATCCCCAGGTGCATGTCTTTGGAAGTGGGAGGAAGCCGGAGTACCCGGAGGGAACCCACGCAGTCACGGGGAGAACATGCAAACTCCACACAGAAAGATCCCGAGCCTGGGATTGAACCCAAGACTACCCAGGACCTTCGTATTGTGAGGCACATGCACTAACCCCTCTGCCACCGTGAAGCCCAGCAGGGAGGTAATGGGTCCCATTTTTAAAGTCTTGGGTATGACTCGGCCGGGGTTTGAACTCACGACCTATCGATCTCAGGGCGGACTCTCTAACCACTAGGCCACTGATGCGAGCTAGTGGTTTATTGGATGTTTTGGTCCGATTTTACGGGCTTCATTGTGACATTCGCTACGTCGACTAGCGGTGGGGTGGCTCGTAACCAACACTTTTGCTCGTAACCTAAAGCATACACTGCAAAAAAGAGCTGACAAAATATAAGATAAAAAGATTAGATTTTAGGAGGAAAAAAATGCTAAAAACTAGTGACATTTTTTGTCCATGCAGCAAGTTTATTTTACTTTATAAGACATTCTAAATTAAGATTTGTATAGGTAGAAATGATCTTAGACTTTTAAGAAGGAAATTAGTATTCTATTCTGAAAAGAAGCATTATTAAATGTGCAATACTTAAATCAGGCATCATCGGGACAATGGAGAAAATTTTAACACAATTTTCTATGTGGGGAAAACCAAAATATCTTATTTGAATAGTTGTTTTCTCGATTTTATACCAGAATAGACAAAATATAATTATGCATGCTAAAATTGAAATTATGATGTAAAGTCAATGACTAAAAATATGTAAATAGCTCTTAAAACTAGGGACATTTCTGGAAATAAAATTTTAAATCTTGGCAAGTGGCAGGTAATTTGCTGTGTAACTAGTACCACTGTATTTACACAAGCTTTCCGTGGGTCACTAAAAAGCACTAAAAGTCATTAAAATCGATTTTGCACAAATAAGTCATTGACATTAAAAAGTATTAAAACTTTCAATGCAATGAAATCTCACATGCTATTAGCTAATTACAAGTTGACGATTAAAGGCAGGCAGAAGTTCCATCCATCCATTTTCTACCGCTTATTCCCTTTTGGGGTCACGGGGGGCGCTGGAGCCTATCTCAGCTACAATCGGGCGGAAGGCGGGGTACACCCTGGACAAGTCGCCACCTCATCGCAGGGCCAACACAGATAGACAGACAACATTCACACTCACATTCACACACTAGGGCCAATTTAGTGTTGCCAATCAACCAAAATGTCTTTAGCCACGACGCCACCACAACTGGCAGCTGCTGCTACCACTACAGAAAAATACATTATTACCGTATTTTTCGGATTATAAGTCGCTCCGGAGTATAAGTCGCACCGGCCGAAAATGCATAATAAAGAAGGAAAAAAACATATATAAGTCGCACTGGAGTATAAGTCGCAATTTTTGGGAAATGTATTTGATAAAACCCAACACCAAGAATAGACATTTAAAAGGCTGTTTAAAATAAATAAAGAATAGTGAACAACAGGCTGAATAAGTGTACGTTATATGAGGCATAAATAACCAACTGAGAACGTGCCTGGTATGTTAACGTAACATATTATGGTAAGAGTCATTCAAATAACAATACTATATAGAACATGCTATACGTTTACCAAACAATCTGTCACTCGTAATTGCTAAACCCGATGAAATCTTCCTCTTTGGTGTCGCTTCTAAACAACTCTGCCAACTCCAAAGGTAGACAATGCGCCGCTTCCTCTTCTATCTTATTTGATATTTTACGGTAATGTGTTAATAATTTCACACATAAGTCGCTCCAGAGTATAAGTCGCACCCCCGGCCAAACTATGAAAAAAACTGCGACTTATAATCGGAAAACTACGGTAGATTAAAGGGGAACATTATCACCAGACCTATGTAAGCGTCAATATATACCTTGATGTTGCAGAAAAAAGACCATATATTTTTTTAACCAATTTCCGAACTCTAAATCGGTGAATTTTTTTGGCGAATTAAACGCCTTTCTACTATTCGCTCTCGTTGTGACGTCACATCGGGAAGCAATCCGCCATTTTCTCACTTTCGTCGGTGTGTTGTCGGAGGGTGTAACAACACGAACAGGGACGGATTCAAGTTGTACCAGTGGCCCAAAGATGCGAAAGTGGCAAGAAATTGGACAAAATTTGTTCAAAATACGAGGGTGTGGGGAAAGCTGACGAAATGGTCAGTCGTTTGTTCCGCACACTTTACCGACGAAAGCTATGCTACGACAGAGATGGCAAGAATGTGTGGATATCCTGCGACACTTAAAGCAGATGCATTTCCAACGATAAAGTCAAAGAAATCTGCCGCCAGACCCTCAGGAAAAGAGAGCGGATGAGGGTATGTCTACAGAATATATTAATTGATGAAAACTTTATTCATTACTCGCGGTTTTACGTAAATTATTATACATGAACTGTGTTTACCAATAATTTAGCTTAAAAACATTTATTTTTTTCAATCATTCGAGTACATTCGGGTAGTCTTGTGTAATGCAGTATTTTGTGTCTATTTAGGTATGGTTAACCTGAGTGCTGAAATCGTGGAAAAATATATGTTCTTAGCGCGCCTGAAATGGGCTGTCTGCACTCTCAAAGTGCATGTTGTTGCCAAATGTATTTCATATGCTGTAAA
Organism: Nerophis lumbriciformis; assembly: GCF_033978685.3. Taxonomy (NCBI): domain Eukaryota; kingdom Metazoa; phylum Chordata; class Actinopteri; order Syngnathiformes; family Syngnathidae; genus Nerophis; species Nerophis lumbriciformis. The sequence continues at coordinate 9,212,141 of NC_084580.2, forward strand.
CCTAGTTGATAGTTGTTAGTTTCCTTTAATGCCAAACAAACACATACCAATCGTTGGTTAGAAGACGATCGCCAAATTCGTCCTCACTTTCTCCCGTGTCGCTGGCTGTCGTGTCGTTTTCCTCGGTTTCGCTTGCATACGGTTCAAACCGATATGGCTCAATAGCTTCAGTTTCTTCTTCAATTTTGTTTTCGCTACCTGCCTCCACACTACAACCATCCGTTTCAATACATGCGTAATCTGTTGAATCGCTTAAGCCGCTGAAATCCGAGTCTGAATCCGAGCTAATGTCGCTATTCCTTGCTGTTCTATCCGCCATGTTTGTTTGTATTGGCATCAATATGTGACGTCACAGAAAAATGGACGGGTGTATATAACGATGGTTAAAATCAGGCACTTTGAAGCTTTTTTTAGGGATATTGCGTGATGGGTAAAATTTTGAAAAAAACTAAGCCACTGGGAAGTGATTTTTAATGGTTTTAACCCTTCTGAAATTGTGATAATGTTCCCCTTTAAAAAGTATTGTGAGCCAATTCAAATTTACTAGAGAGTAACAGTTAATGTAAACTTTTCAACGATTCAAGATCATCATATTCAAATGCTTACAATTGTGCCTATTCAAACAGTTGTGAGCTTTTAACTGTATATATAATAACTATTTGCAGTAGGACATTTGTTTTAAGTGGCATTAAAGAAGGCATTAACAATTAGATTTGCTGATACCTGTAAAAACCCTGTACAAAATAATTGCACACACACACAAATCTGGATAACAATATTATTATCATATGAAACATTCTGTTACGTATCTTTTGTCCACCTCAAATGAGTGGAGTGGCAGCAATGCCAACTCTTCATTGTTTTTCCTTTCCAATATGTATTTTGTCTATGTTCTTAATACTGTGCCCTGGTTTGAATTAAAAATGTATGAATTTGTTTTTTTTATAGTGCTGCTTTTGTAGTAATTGCTTATGTTGTTGGACAGAAATACTGTAATTCCACAGTGGAGTACTGTAGCTTTAAAACTATAACTGGATTTACTACAAATTTTGTCTCAAGTGACACCATTTCTATTTTTTTTTTTACCTTGGTGCCCAATTTGGGGGAAAGTTGCCAGATGGTCTACGGCCTAAGTGGGCAGATAGGACATACCCTGTCAACATGAGCCTGATTTAATCAAAATACATCGCTCAATTAGCTCCGTTTACCCACCTATTTATTACACAGGGTGTAAATTGGTTTAGACAAAAAACACCCACAGAAAATCAAAGCATTGGGCATTAAATATGTTTTAAGATTATAGATATTGAAATATTAACTAACTTTTGGGTCAAAAAGTGGGATGTTACTGAGGTAAGCATCATCTTGATAGAAACAATAGAAACATGACACATTTGGACTATTTTAATTTCATCCCTGTATTGTATTAATGCATCATGATGACACCTATTGTGTACATCCACAATGGGGAGCTGATTCTAAGTTACTAATCCTCGCCTCTGTGGCAGCAAATAAAGTACCGTCTTTTTCGGACTATAAGTCGCAGTTTTTTTCATAGTTTGGCCGGGGGTGCGACTTATATTCAGGAGCGACTTATGTGTGAAATTATTAACACATTACTGTAAAATATCAAATAATATTATTTAGCTCATTCATGTAAGAGACTAGACCAGTGGTTCTTAACTTTGTTGGAGGTACCGAACCCTTCTTTAGTGAAAAAAAAAAAAAAAAAAAAAAAAAAAAAAAAAAAATATATATATATATATATATATATATATATATATATATATATATATATATATATATATATATATATATATATATATATTTTTTTTTTTTTTTCAAATTAAAGACAAAGGTGCACAAAATGAACCATGCGCAAACATCACCTGCAAATCAGTGTGACTTCTGCTGTTGCCGTATCCGTAATACGCCGATAGGGAGAAGTTTTTATTTACACGATGAGTCGGATGTGTCTCGCCCTCCGCGGCAGAGGGTCCGCCGAACCCCTGAAGTTCGATCGAACCCAGGTTAAGAACCACTGGACTAGACGTATAAGATTTCATGGATTTAGCAATTAGGAGTGACAGATTGTTTGGTAAACGTATAGCATGTTCTATATGTTATAGTTATTTGAATGACTTACCATAATATGTTACGTTAACATACCAGGCACGTTCTCAGTTGGTTATTTATGCGTCATATAACGTACACTTATTCAGCCTGTGGTTCACTATTCTTTATTTATTTTAAATTGCCTTTCAAATGTCTAATCTTGGTGTTGGGTTTTATCAAATAAATTTCCCCCAAAAATGCGACTTATACTCCAGTGCGACTTATATATGTTTTTTTCTTTCTTTATTTTGCATTTTCGGCGGGTGCGACTTATGCTCCGGTGGTGCGACTTATACTCCGAAAATACAGTAATTGTTACACTTTGTCAGGACTTGATCTTTGGAGTTTGCTTTTCCAGGATGCAACGGAAAGTTGGCACGGGCGAGACGGGAATGGAGGTACATGATTTATTTATATTTATCAAAAAAAGGAATAAATGAAAGCGCGCACAGTGGCGGAGAATAAACTATGAAAAACAAAAGGACTATAAACATGGAACCAAAACTTACTGTGACAAGGGACATGAAGCAGGATCATAGAGGAATGGACAGAGCATAAATGTGGTGCGAGGTCGTCAGGCCGAACAACAGAAAATTAATTAACTTAAATACTATGGACATGATTAACGAAAACAGGTGCGTGACTCAAGACGTGAAACAGGTGCGTGACGTGACAGGTGAAAACTAATGGTTGCTATGGTGACCAGACAAGGGAGTGAAAAGACAGAAACTAAACAAAACATGACTTAAAACAAAACATGATAATACAGACATGACACACTTCAGGTTGAGAGCAGGACTGCTCCAGGCTCAATGGGGCCTACAATGTTTATTTGTTTAAAATTGTATATTGTCAAATGTTTTCTATACTTTTTTTAATTACACTCAATGGTATGCATGCATGGTATTAAACCAAATGCATGGGAAATAAATTGTTTAAAAAACATGTTTTAGTGCAAAATAAAAATGTTAACAACATAAAAACACAAAGTTGCAACATTCATTGCACCACTCTGATTGAGTTGTTGAGGTTCACTGTTAAAAGAAATGGAAATAGGCTACCGTATTTTTCGAAATATAAGTCGCAGTTTTTTTCATAGTTTGGCCGGGGGTGCGACTTATACTCAGGAGCGACTTATATGTGAAATTATTAACACATTACCGTAAAATATCAAATACTATTATTTAGCTCACTCACGTAAGAGACTAGACGTATAAGATTTCATGGAGTTAGTGATTAGGAGTGACAGATTGTTTGGTAAACGTATAGCATGTTCTATATGTTATAGTTATTTGAATGACTCTTACTATAATATGTTACGTTAACATACCAGGCACGTTCTCAGTTGGTTATTTATGCCTCATATAACGTACACTTATTCAGCCTGTTGTTCACTATTCTTTATTTATTTTAAATTGCCTTTCAAATGTCTATTCTTGGTGTTGGGTTTTATCAAATAAATTTCCCCCAAAAATGCGACTTATACATGTTTTTTTCTTTATTTATTATGCATTTTCGGCAGGCGCGACTTATACTCCGGTGCGACTTATACTCCGAAAAATACGGTATTTGTTACACTTCAGGTTGAGAGCAGGACTGCTCCAGGCTCAATGGGGCCTACAATGTTTATTTGTTTAAAATTGTATATTGTCAAATGTTTTTTATACTTTTTTAAATTACACTCAATGGTATGCATGTCTGGTACTAAACCAATTGCATGGGAAATACATTCTTTAAAAAACATGTTTTAGTGCAAAATAAAAATGTTAACAACATAAAAACACAAAGTTGCAACATTCATTGCACCACTCTGATTGAGTTGTTGAGGTTTACTGTTAAAAGAAATGTGGAAATAGGCTACCGTATTTTTCGGACTATAAGTCGCAGTTTTTTTCATAGTTTGGCCGGGGGTGCGACTTACACTCAGGAGCGACTTATGTGTGAAATGATTAACACATTACCGTAAAATATCAAATAATATTATTTAGCTCATTCACGTAAGAGACTAGACGTATAAGATTTCATGGGATTTAGCGATTAGGAGTGACAGATTGTTTGGTAAACGTATAGCATGTTCTATATGTTATAGTTATTTGAATGACTCTTACCATAATATGTTACGTTAACATACCAGGCACGTTCTCAGTTGGTTATTTATGCCTCATATAACATACACTTATTCAGCCTGTTGTTCACTATTCTTTATTTATTTTAAATTGCCTTTCAAATGTCTATTCTTGGTGTTGGGTTTTATCAAATAAATTTCCCCCAAAAATGCGACTTATATATGTTTTTTCCTTCTTTATTATGCATTTTCGGCAGGCGCGACTTATACTCCGGTGCGATTTATACTCTGAAAAATACGGTATATTTTAACCTTCTAAAAGTATTTGAGTGAATTAGGAAACATATGTTTATTGTATTGTAAGATTTTCTGTTAAAATAAAGCCAATATAGACATTTTTCGTATTTTCCTTAATTTGGAAAATTATCGATAATACATTTTGGTACCGTTTCCAAATTATTGGTATCGGGACAACCCTCCTGCCCAGTGTTAAAACGTATGTATTTGTTTACCCTTTCAGACCAATTTGGTGTCAGGTGACTTGGCTGAATATACAAAGAGAAACCATTTGATTTAGGCATTAAAATGGACCACCTACGGGTATTTTACAGAATGAAGGGGCCATTTAAATCGACAGCAAGAATTAGAGTGGCACTATTACGTCAGTTTGAAAGCCAATCCTGATGAGAAAACCTGCTGGGCCATTCTCTCAGTTGTAATCAGTCCCTTTTTTCACAGATCTGCACTGTACTAAAACTGCCTGGAGCCTTGGCGCGATCACACTACTGCTCTATATTGTTTTTGGGACTAGTTTGTGTTTGTGTGAGTGTGTGTGTGTGTGTGTGTGTGTGTGTGTGTGTGTGTGTGTGTGTGTGTGTGTGTGTGTGTGTGTGTGTGTGTGTGTGTGTGTGTGTGTGTGTGTGTGTGTGTGTGTGTGTGTGTGTGTGTGCGCTCACACTTATCTTACCCGCCGATGCCCACCTGCTTCATCCAGGAGACAAAAAGAGCGACCTCGCCACCTCAGTTCTTTACATATGGTAATTCCTCTTGAAGCGCGAGGCTGTCGACGACCTGTTACCTTGTCAGTCGCGGCCTCTCATGTACATCTGCGTCGATACAAGATAGAGCGAGGCACCTGTGGGAGAAGGCATGAACGAGGAGGATGGCTGTTGGGTAGCTTCAAATTGTCAGAAAGCGGGAATAATTAGAGCGCGCTCGCAGTGAGCTTTAAGACAAAAGTCCTTTGAAATCCTTTTTTTCACATTGACACTTATAGCTAACATCTGGGGCCTTTCAAATACAAACCCCGTTTCCATATGAGTTGGGAAATTGTGTTAAATGTAAATATAAACGGAGTACAATGATTTGCAAATCATTTTCAACCCATATTCAGTTGAATATGCTACAAAGACAATATATTTGATGTTCAAACTGATAAACATTTTTTTTTTTGCAAATAATCATTAACTTTAGAATTTGATGCCAGCAACACGTGACAAAGAAGTTGGGAAAGGTGGCAATAAATACTGATAAAGTTGAGGAATGCTCATCAAACACTTATTTGGAACATCCCACAGGTAAACAGGCTGATTGGGAACAGGTGGGTGCCATGATTGGGTATAAAAGTAGATTCCATGAAATGCTCAGTCTTTCACAAACAAGGATGGGGCGAGGGTCACCATTTTGTCAACAAATGCGTGAGCAAATTGTTGAACAGTTGAAGAAAAACCTTTCTCAACCAGCTATTGCAAGGAATTTCGGGATTTCACCATCTACGGTCCGTAATATCATCAAAGGGTTCAGAGAATCTGGAGAAATCACTGCACGTAAGCAGCTAAGCCCGTGACTTTCAATCCCTCAGGCTGTACTGCATCAACAAGCGACATCAGTGTGTAAAGGATATCACCACATGGGCTCAGGAACACTTCAGAAACCCACTGTCAGTAACTACAGTTGGTCGCTACATCTGTAAGTGCAAGTTAAAACTCTCCTATGCAAGGCGAAAACCGTTTATCAACAACACCCAAAAACGCCGTCGGCTTCGCTGGGCCTGAGCTCATCTAAGATGGACTGATACAAAGTGGAAAAGTGTTCTGTCGTCTGACGAGTCCACATTTCAAAATGTTTTTGGAAACTGTGGATGTCGTGTCCTCCGGACCAAAGAGGAAAAGAACCATCCGGATAGTTATAGGCGCAAAGTTGAAAAGCCAGCATCTGTGATGGTATGGGGGTGTATTAGTGCCCAAGACATGGGTAACTTACACATCTGTGAAGGCGCCGTTAATGCTGAAAGGTACATACAGGTTTTGGAGCAACATACGTATGTTGCCATCCGAGCAACGTTACAATGGGCGCCCCTGCTTATTTCAGCAAGACAATGCCAAGCCATGTGTTACATCAACGTGGCTTTATAGTAAAAGAGTGCAAGTACTAGACTGGCCTGCCTGTAGTCCAGACCTGTCTCCCATTGAAAATGTGTGGCGCATTATGAAGCCTAAAATACCACAACGGAGACCCCTGGACTGTTGAACAACTTAAGCTGTACATCAAGCAAGAATGGGAAAGAATTCCACCTGAGAAGCTTAAAAAATGTGTCTCCTCAGTTCCCAAACGTTTACTGAGTGTTGTTTAAAGGAAAGGCCATGTAACACAGTGGTGAACATGCCCTTTCCCAACTACTTTGGCATGTGTTGCAGCCATTAAATTCTAAGTTAATTATTATTTGCAAAAGAAAAATAAAGTTTATCAGTTTGAACATCAAATATGTTGTCTTTGTAGCATATTCAACTGAATATGGGTTGAAAAGGATTTGCAAATCATTGTATTCCGTTTATATTTACATCTAACACAATTTCCCAACTCATATGGAAAAGGGGTTTGTAGAAGGGTAGACATTTTCTGTTCACCTTTAAAACTCTGAGGTCTCTTTCTTCATCTATTTTGGAAAGAGGAAGACACATTAGGCTGGGATATACAGTATTTGTCAAACTGCACTGCATCACTACAATCTTTGGCTCAGGTGAAGGTACAGTCATCCCTCATTACATTGCACTTCAAATCTTCCGGCTTCACCATAATACAATTTTAAAGTTTTTTTTAATGTTTTTTTTTTATAATAGCCCTTTTTTTTAAAGCATATTCTACATGTTTTTGGCCTAAATTAAGTGTTAAAAAATCCTTAATGTCGTGACTGGTGAATCTACAGTCGTATTCAAAAGTTTACATACACTTGTAAAGAACATAATGTCATGGCTGTCTTGAGTTTTCAATCATTTCTACAACTCTTATTTTGTTTGTGATAGAGTGATTGGAGCACATACTTGTTGGTCACAAAAAACATTCATGAAGTTCGGTTCTTTTATGAATTTATTATGGGTCTACTGAAAATGTGACCAAATCTGCTGGGTCAAAAGTATACATACTGCAATGTTAATATTTGGTTACATGTCCCTTGGCAAGTTTCACTGCAATAAGACGCTTTTGGTAGCCATCCACAAGCTTCTGGTTGAATTTTTGACCACTCTTCTTGACAAAATTGGTGCAGTTCAGCTAAAATTGTTGGTTTTCTGACATAGACTTGTTTCTTCAGCATTGTCCAAATGTTTAAGTCAGGACTTTGGGAAGGACATTCTAAAACCTTAATTCATAGCCTGATTTAGTCATTCCTTTACCACTTTTGACGTGTGTTTGGGGTCATTGTCCTGTTGGAACACCCAACTGCGCCCAAGACCCAACCTTCGGGCTGATGATTTTAGGTTACCCTGAAGAATTTGGAGGTAATCGTCCTTTTTCGTTGTCTCATTTACTCTCTGTAAAGCACCAGTTCCATTGGCAGCAAAACAGGCTCAGAGCATATTACTACCACCACCATGCTTGACAGTAGGAATGGTGTTCCTGGTATTAAAGGCCTCACCTTTTCTCCTCCAAACATATTGCTGGGTATTGTGGCCAAACAGCTCAATTTTTGTTTCATCTGACCACAGAACTTTCCTCCTTATATTATTATATATGGGTGAATGTAGAAATATTATCAAAGCGCTTTGAGTTCCTTCAAAAAAGGTAGAAAAGTGCGATACAAGTACAACCCATTTACCATTTACCATTTATCGTTGTCCATGTGATGTCAGATGAAACACAAATTGAGCTGTTTGGCCACAATACCCAGCAATATGTTTGCAGGAGAATAGGTGAGGCCTTTAATCCCAGGAACACCAATTCCTACCGTGAAGCATGGTGGTGGTAGTATTATGCTCTGGGCCTGTTTTGCTGCCACATGGTGGCACAGTTATTAAACTATAACGTTGAATCCTCCGAGTGAAATCACACAGCTCTATCTCTAGCTCTCAGAAATGAATATATATCTATCTCAGATGATATCTTCTAACTGTAACAACCCCAGAGTTCTGTTTAAAACTATTATCATTGAAGCTCCCAAATCTGTTGGTTTTGATGCTTCTTTTGAATTCTGTGAAAATTGTCTCCATTTTTTCACTGACAAAATTGTGTCAACTAGAGCCAGTCTATCTCAGCCTTCATATGACCCTTCTGTTCCTCTGCATTTCTCTTCTGTTTTCCATCAGTTTGAGCCAGTGTCCTTTTCTTTTTTAAGTGACACAGTTAGTCATATGAAGCCCTCTGGTTCTCCTGCAGATGCCCTCCCACCTCGCCTGTTTAAGGAGGTACTTGCTACTATTGCATCAAGTGTCCTTAACATTATCAATAGTAGCCTCTCTTCTGGAATAGTTCCAGTAGAGTTTAAACATGCAGTGGTACGACCTCTACTTAAAAAACCCAGCCTCGACCCCTCTCTCCTCTCTAACCTCAGACCTATCTCTAATCTTCCATACATTTCCAAAATATTAGAGAAGGTTGTCTACAGTCAGTTGTTGCCCTTCTTAGAGGATAATGGTATCACTGAGCTGTTCCAGTCCGGTTTTAAAGCCCTCCACAGCACAGAGTCAGCGCTTCTAAAAGTTTTTAACGATATCCTCCTGTCCACTGATTCTGGTAAATATGTTGTCCTGGTGCTTTTAGATCTGTCTGCTGCGTTCGACACCGTCGACCACGCCACCTTAATCACTCGTCTTGAGAACTGTGTGGGCATTAAGGGCGCCGCCCTCAACTGGTTCCAGTCGTACCTAACCGACAGGAGTTTTTGTGTAAAAGTAGACAGTTTTATGTCGTCCACAGCTCCTTTACCACATGGGGTCCCCCAGGGCTCAATCCTTGCCCCAATTTTATTTGCGCTTTACCTTCTCCCCCTTGGTTCTATTTTTAGGAAGTACAGTATTGCATTTCATTTTTACGCCGATGATTGCCAGATTTATTTTCCCATGGCACAAAATAACACGGTTCAACATCTTATTGACTGCCTGCACGACATCAAAGTCTGGCTTTCAGCTAACTTCCTGAGCCTAAATGAAGATAAAACAGAAGTTATGTTGTTCGGTCCAAGTCGCTCTCCCTCCCCCAACGTTGACCTCGGCACTCTGACCCCGTATCTCAGCGACTGTGTCACAAACCTGGGGGTAAAGTTTGACTCAGATTTTAAATTCGAAAAACAAATCAGCAGCGTCGTTCAAAAAAGCTTTTATCAATTACGCCAAATAGCGAAAGTGAAACCGCTTCTATCAAGTCATGATCTTGAGAAATTAATCCACGCCTTTATCTCGACTCGTCTTGATTACTGTAATGCCCTGTATGTAGGCATTAGCCAGGCCTCCCTCGCCCGCCTGCAGCTCGTGCAGAACTCTGCTGCTCGTCTGCTAACACAGACCCGCAGACGTGAGCACATCACCCCTATTTTAGCGTCCCTTCACTGGCTCCCTGTGCGTTACCGAATCAATTTTAAACTCCTTTTATTTGTTTTTAAATGTCTAAACAACCTCGCGCCAACCTATCTCTCCGACCTCCTTCAGCCTTACTGCCCCACCCGATCCTTAAGATCAGCCGATCAGCTGCTGTTGACGGTCCCTGACACAAGGCTGAAGCTTAGAGGTGACAGAGCTTTCGCCGTTGCTGCTCCCAAGCTCTGGAACGACCTACCCCTGAGTGTTAGACAAGCCTCCTCTCTTCCTGTTTTTAAATCTCTCTTAAAAACATACTTTTATTCCATGGCTTTTAACACTGAGTGATATCCATCCTGCAATGGCGCCCCATAATACACCTGCTGTGAACCTGTTTTTATGTTTTTTATGTTTTTATTTATTCTATTTTAATTATTTATTTTTTATCGTGTTCTGTTTGTGTTGTGTTGTGTTTGCTCGGTACTCGTTTTATCTTTTAACCTGTTCATTGTACAGCACTTTGGCTACCCCTGTGGTAAATTTTAAATGTGCTTTATAAATAAAGTTGATTTGATTTGATTTGATCTATAAAGTATCCACTGTACCTGTTGGTGTTGAATTGAATCAGCACAACATTTGGTGCACACCTTTAGGGGGCTGACAAGCACATGTGTGTAAAATTCGAGCAAGATCGGTTGACAAACATGACCGCCATCCAACAAAACATCTTACTTACAAACTGAGCAGATAATTGTCCATAAGTCATTGATTATTGTCTTATCGTTATTAAATGTTGAGAATATCTGTGTTACTTGAATGCTACCATGTCTTATATAGCATTCTGAACACAACCCAGAGGGGGCGCCACAAATGTTACCATGGGGTGTCCTCCTTTTTTCATGACTATGGACTATTTTCAACCTCCATTTGGTATCCAGTTGTCATATTTGTAACCCACCCTCTCATATTTGATACATTTTTATTCAACGTGGTTTAACGGGTCGTGGCTCGGTCGGTAGAGTGACCGTGACAGCAACCTGAGGGTTCCCGGTTCGACCCCCGACTTCCGCCATCCTAGACACGTCCGTTGTGTCTATGAGCAAGACACTTCACCCTTGCTCCTGATGGGTCGTGGTTAGGGCCTTGCATGCCAGTTCCCGCCATCATTGTGTGAATGGGTGGATGTGGAAATAGTGTCAAAGCTTTTTGAGTACCTTGAAGGTGGAAAAAGCGCTATACAAGTATAACCCATTTACCATTCCATCTCTTATTCTTCGCTCGTTTCGTCTTTCACCCCGTATTGCTTTCATCAGAGGTGGTTTATTCTAAATGGCCAGAACATTGATAGATGGGCTTCCCAATCCCGCCTCTTATGATGGGGAAATGCTTTTTTTGTGTGTGTGTGTGTGTTTCCTCTCATGACTTCAGTCTGGCTTGCATATGATGAATGTGTGCGAGATGTATAAAAAGAAAAACTCCAGATCCGTTCATAATATAAGGCAGCACACTGCAAAAACTGAAATCTAAGTAAGATTAAATATCTCAAATAAGGTTGATATTTGCTTATTTTCTGTCTGATAAGATAATTCTTCTCACTAAGCAGATTTTATGTTAGAGTGTTTTACTTGTTTTAAAGGGGAACATTATCACCAGACCTATGTAAGCGTCAATATATACCTTGATGTTGCAGAAAAAAGACCATATTTTTTTTTAACCGATTTCCGAACTCTAAATGGGTGAATTTTGGCGAATTAAACGCCTTTCTATTATTCGCTCTCGGAGCGATGACGTCACATCGGGAAGCAATCCGCCATTTTCTCAAACACATTACAAACACCGAGTCAAATCAGCTCTGTTATTTTCCGTTTTTTCGACTGTTTTCCGTACCTTGGAGACATCATGCCTCGTCGGTGTGTTGTCGGAGGGTGTAACAACACGAACAGGGACGGATTCAAGTTGCACCAGTGGCCCAAAGATGCGAAAGTGGCAAGAAATTGGACGTTTGTTCCGCACACTTTACCGACGAAAGCTATGCTACGACAGAGATGGCAAGAATGTGTGGATATCCTGCGACACTCAAAGCAGATGCATTTCCAACGATAAAGTCGAAGAAATCTGCGAGCGGATGAGGGTATGTCTACAGAATATATTAATTGATGAAAATTGGGCTGTCTGCACTCTCAAAGTGCATGTTGTTGCTAAATGTATTTCATATGCTGTAAACCTAGTTCATAGTTGTTAGTTTCCTTTAATGCCCAACAAACACATACCAATCGTTGGTTAGAAGGCGATAGCCGAATTCGTCCTCGCTTTCTCCCGTGTCGCTGGCTGTCGTGTCGTTTTCGTCGGTTTCGCTTGCATACGGTTCAAACCGATATGGCTCAATAGCTTCAGTTTCTTCTTCAATTTCGTTTTCGCTACCTGCCTCCACACTACAACCATCCATTTCAATACATGCGTAATCTGTTGAAGAGCTTAAGCCGCTGAAATCCGAGTCTGAATCCGAGCTATTGTCGCTATAGCTTGCTGTTCTATGCGCCATGTTTGTTTGTGTTGGCATCACTATGTGACGTCACAGGAAAATGGACGGGTGTATATAACGATGGTTAAAATCAGGCACTTTGAAGAAAAAAACTTCGAAAAATAAAATAAGCCACTGGGAACTGATTTTTAATGGTTTTAACCCTTCTGAAATTGTGATAATGTTCCCCTTTAAAATGTTACTAAACACATTGCTTGGACACTTAAGAACGTTGTTTTTATGGCCACAGTTTAAGCTCGAAGCGAATGAATTAAATTTACATGGTTTCGGAACCACTGTATTTAGTAACGAGGCATTTGTGTTAGCGTTTTAAGGCACAACTTTATAGCCAGTTTTTATATGGTATCCAGTTTAATCTTAACATTCAAACACTTAGCAAGTTATGTTTTTTGGAAGACTTTTTTGGCATCAGGCTATTTGGAGAATAATACAACACCACAGACACTTGGTAAACAATACGATGAGATGATTTAACAGTTCCCAAACAATCCCTTTGAGTTGTGTCTTGTTTTTTCTTTTCTTGAATCTAGTTGTTTTACTACCCAGCATACAATCTTTGAAACATTGTGCAATATAAACACCAGATAGCGTGATAGCTTGTAAATAATTTACCTCCACAAAAGCAGTCGATTAAAATGAGTCCCAGCAACACAGTGAGATTTATGCTGGTTTATAAAGGGGAGCGAGTCAATAGACAATCTATGTCTGGATCAGCGCTGCAGGCTCGGTTGCGAGTGTAACTCTGTGTTGGATTTAAGAGAAAAGACACGACTAGTAGACTACCAACACAAGGATATTCTCTATTGGCGCAATTTCATTGTAAATATGGAAATTGAAACGTGTTTTAACTGTATTGGCCAGGGGTGTCAAACTCATTTTAGCTCAGGGGCTGCATGGGGGAAAATCTATTCCCACATGGGGCGGACAAATAAAATCGTGGCATGATAACTTAAAAATACAACTACGACAATTTCAGATTGCTTTCTTTGTTTTACTTTGGACCAAAAATAGAACATTCTGAAAATGTTGACAAAAACACTTCAAGTTGGTTGAAAATTCCGAGGGAAAACACCATGAAGAACACAATCAATTTGGACTGAAACTCAGTGTATCGACAAAGCAATTCAACTTTAAGTCACAGCCCATCGAGGTTTGAACAAAAAACAAAATTAAGCATGAATAAAAACTCTTCTATGTATCAACTACCTCATTTGTCATTTCCACTGTTCACTTTCTTTACATTTGCACAGAAGACAATACTTTTCACAGAACATATCAATGTGCAGTGTCTCATGAAGCATTTTAAGTGGGGTTGTTGTTGTTGTTTGTTTACATTACAGAGTATGTCATACCCCTTCCCCTTCGAGCTTTTCTGGATGAAATGAAATTATTTTTTCCAATCATTTTGGAACTTGCAAGCGTATTTCTTCTTCTTACTCGTCGTCGCCATGTCTCTTCTTCATTCTTCTGCTTTGTCTCCTTCTTGTTGTGTGTGCAGTTGTGCTCTGAGCTCCAAAAGCCATATATGTTATTGTAGCGTCCCGGAAGAATTAGTGCTGCAAGGGATTCTGGGTATTTGTTCTGTTGTGTTACGGTGTGGATGTTCTCCCGAAATGTGTTTGGCATTCTTGTTTGGTGTGGGTTCACAGTGTGGCGCATATTTGTAACAGTGCTAAAGTTGTTTATACGGCCACCGTCAGTGTGACCTGTATGGCTGTAGACCAAGTATGCCTTGTGTTATCATTAAACCAGTTAATTGATCATTCAACGTGTCAGCATATCTTGACATCATCGAGTAAAGACTATCGTTAAATCCGTCCAACGCTACATTATTATGTGACTGGGCCGGTACGCTGTTTATATGGAGGAAAAGCGGACGCCTGGACAGCATGCGGCTGTTAAGGGGTGAAGGTTTCAGGTGAGAGAGGACGTTAAAGGCAGTGCCTTTAAGGCACGACCCCAATATTGTTGTCCGGGTGGAAATCGGGAGAAATTCGGGAGCATGGTTGCCCCGGGAGATTTTCTGGAGGGGCACTGAAATTCGGGAGTCTCCCGGGAAAATCGGGAGGGTTGGCAAGTATGGTTCATAGTCAGCTCCACATCACACATGTAGTACATAATATACATACATATCTCCAGTGAACATTCTTGTGCTCAAAGGCAATATTATTATTTCACAAAAAAGAAAAGAAAATTGAATTAAGAAAATAAAATACAATTAAATTAAATCAAACATATCTCAAGAGGGTAATGGGAAGAAGTATAAACTTGTTGAATCCGCCCCTTTTTTACATAGTTACTAATATCCAGTTTCCTCTGAACCACATTTGATCACATTCATCTGGATCCACATAACTAAATTTGCCCAGAACAATGTGCTTACAATTCTCAATATATCATCATAAGTAAATCATATGAGTCATTCATAGTCACATTACCAATTATACTTCTGTTTGTTTTACGTTGGATCGAGGGGAAAGAGTCACAGCCCCGCTTTACCGTGTACCTTTTGCTTGGTATGCTTGCTCACCCCGGTACAAACTATTTGTTTCCCTAACAGAATTGCTATTGCGACATCCAGTGGACACATTCAGAACAGCAGTTTCTTTCATTTAAAAACGCAGCTGAATTTTACACTTAGCAAACTCATTTCGCAGGCTGCATGGAACCTGTTTAGGCCGCATGTTTGACATCCCTGGTATAGGCAATGTTTTAAAAGGGTCCTTTTATGATTTTTTTTTTTCTACATTTAAAACACTTTTGTGTGGTCTACCTAACATGTAATAGTGGTTATTTGGTCAAAATGTTCCATAGATTATGTTTTACAAACCGTCTTCAAGTTGGTTTCAGACTTTCAGGATGTACCGTTTTGTTGGCGGTCTTAGACTGCTTCTACACTAAGCCGGCTAAGGTTATACAGGGTATATCCCTCCTAACCTTATCCCTGTCCACACACTCACAGTGCCATCGTTTAAGACCCCCTGCCCCGTCCGTCCACCGGCGCAACGCGACCTAGTACTCATGCGTTGAAAATGGCAGACGCGCATGTATGTTATGTCATAGTCACCTCTGACCTGGAAGTGTATCCTTAGCCTGCGTTTCAAAGTACCGTATTTTTCGGAGTATAAGTCGCCCCGGAGTATAAGTCGCACCGGCCGAAAATGCATAATAAAGAAGGAAAAAAACATATATAAGTCGCACCGGAGTATAAGTCGCATTTTTTGGGGAAATGTATTTGATAAAACCCAACACCAAGAATAGACATTTGAAAGGCAATTTAAAATAAATAAAGAATAGTGAACAACAGGCTGAATAAGTGTACGTTATATGAGGCATAAATAACCAACTGAGAACGTGCCTGGTATGTTAACGTAACATATTATGGTAAGAGTCATTCAAATAACTATAACATATAGAACATGCTATACGTTTACCAAACAATCTGTCACTCCTAATCACTAAATCCCATGAAATCTTATACGTCTAGTCTCTTATGTGAATGAGCTAAATAATATTATTTGATATTTTACGGTAATGTGTTAATAATTTCACACATAAGTCGCTCCTGACTATAAGTCGCACCCCCGGCCAAACTATGAAAAAAACTGCGACTTATAGACCGAAAAATACGGTAGCCTATTTCCACATTTCTTTTAACAGTAAACCTTGCTTGCCTCACCATCAGCAGCTGTTAGACTATTGTAGTGAATCACACCTGAGCCATCATACATGAATAATATCTTTAATGGACGTGTAAACAATGTGATAAAGAACATTTTTCAACAATAAATCTAAGGATCTAGATATCTGGTCAGGACACTCCTCACTCTTTTAGCTTCACCTTCATTGTCCCTACTTGCAATCCTGCCTGTGCTTGGAGGCTGAAATTGGCGACCATACTTGACGGCCGCAACCACTTCCTGGCTTCACAATAGTTATGGAGTACAAAACTAGACGTTGAGTAATCGCTCGACATACATCGCGGACAATAACTGATAGTCTGCTTTGCCAGTCCAAACGCATTCGTTTTTTTTCCGTAGTCTTCCCTTGGGAGCCCGCATTCTCGTTGTCTCCACTTCGACAAATGGACAACGTTTTTCACTAAGTAGAATCACAGCTGACCTGGACATTAGAAAGTTCTCTTGCCGTTCCTCTGGCACAACACACTCGTTGACAAAGATATCCCACCAGGCTGCCGTTCTTCCAGGCCTTATCCAAAAACTTCGCTCAACATTGCTATGTTGCCGTTTGAGATGTGTTGTATCCCAAATAGCTGCAATCGCGTGTTTCCTTCTCTTAAGGTATTCATGTGTGATTTCCACAACCGTCTGAACATGTAGAAGAAAGAGAAACACGGGCATGTCTGAGTGGAAACAGGTTGTTATGAAGCTGGCTGTGACGCGTTCTTTCTGACGTCACTTCCTGTGAGGGGCGCGGTCTTTCTGGCGTTACTTAGACTTAGACTTAGACTTAGACAAACTTTAATGATCCACAAGGGAAATTGTTCAACACAGTAGCTCAGTTACAAAGGATGGAAAGGACAATGCAGGTATACATAGACTAATATAGGGATAAAAAATCTAACATATATACGAATATATACATATGTGTACAGTACATTATATATACAGATATATTATATTATGTCTATAACATATATACAATATATACCAATGACCATGTACAATATTACAGTATTACAGTATATATGACAGCAGCAGCATAAAATAGAGAGTAGATCCAGCAGAAAAAAGGAAATAGACATTAAAAACAATAGAGAAGTAGCTAACATGTCAGGTGTCAGGTAATAGGCAGATGTCATCTATTGTTGTATGGCGAGTGATTATACAGCTGGATGGAGTGCGGAATGAAGGAGTTCTTGAATCGGAAGGAGAAGCTGAAGGAGCCTGTTGGAGTATGAACTCCGCTGTCCCTTAATTGTCAGGTGGAGTGGGTGGGCAGGATTGTCCATGATGGCGAGCAGTTTGTCCAGTGTCCTCCTACCCCTCACTGACACAAACGCCTCCAACTGCGTGCCAATAGTTTGGCCGGCTTTCCGGATCAGTTTATCAATCCGGTTTGAGTCCCTTTTGCTGGTGCTGCTCCCCCAACAAACCACTGCAAAGTACAGGGCACTGGCCACAATCAGAATCAGAATCAGAATCAGCTTTATTGTCATTACGCAAGGTAACGAGATTGAGGCCATTCCATACAGTGCGATGTGTGCATGCTAGAAAACAACAGACTGATAAAAGATCTCCAACAGCTTGCTGCACACATTAAAGGACCTAAGCTTCCTCAGGAAAAAGAGTCTGCTCATGCCCTTCTTGTAAACAGCTTTGCAGTTGTCCTTCCAGTCCAGTCTGCTGTTCAAATGGACTCCCAGGTACTTATACTGCTCCACTACTGCCACCACCCGGCCCTGGATCTTGATGGGCTCCACCAGGGTCACTCTCTTCCTGAAGTCGATGACCAGCTCCTTGGTCTTGTCCACATTAAGGACCAGATGGTTCGCCTGGTCCTGTGTGGACAATGAGTGACCCCGGTGGAGCCCATCAAGATCCAGGGCTGGGTGGTGGCAGTACTTCCTCTCCGAACTCAGTTTGTAAACGATCGATGAGTCCATACAAAGCTAAGAGCCGGAGATTCAAGAAATACACGGTGCACTTACCCGTGTAAAAAATTATCCAAAGGGGGGGAACCTTAAACTATGGTTTAGTGTGGCTAACACGGGGCTTAGGCTAAATAATTACTCGTTTAAGGAGTTATCTGGCTTAAAGGGGAACATTATCACCAGACCTATGTAAGCGTCAATATATACCTTGATGTTGCAGAAAAAGACCATATATTTTTTTAACCGATTTCCGAACTCTAAATGGGTGAATTTTGGCGAATTAAACGCCTTTCTATTATTCGCTCTCGGAGCGATGACGTCACATTGTGACGTCACATCGTGACGTCACATCGGGAAGCAATCAGCCATTTTCTCAAACACCGAGTCAAATCAGCTCTGTTATTTTCCGTTTTCCGTACCTTGGAGACATCATGCCTCGTCGGTGTGTTGTCGGAGGGTGTAACAACACGAACAGGGACGGATTCAAGTTGCACCAGTGGCCCAAAGATGCGAAAGTGGCAAGAAATTGGACGTTTGTTCCGCACACTTTACCGACGAAAGCTATGCTACGACAGAGATGGCAAGAATGTGTGGATATCCTGCGACACTCAAAGCAGATGCATTTCCAACGATAAAGTCAAAGAAATCTGCCGCCAGACCCCCATTGAATCTGCCGGAGTGTGTGAGCAATTCAGGGACAAAGGACCTCGGTAGCACGGCAAGCAATGGCGGCAGTTTGTTCCCGCAGACGAGCGAGCTAAACCCCCTGGATGTCTTGGCTCACACCGTCCCTTATGCCACCGAAGATGATCAAGAGAAGAATATCGACCCTAGCTTCCCTGGCCTGCTGACATCAACTCCAAAACTGGACAGATCAGCTTTCAGGAAAAGAGCGCGGATGAGGGTATGTCTACAGAATATATTAATTGATGAAAATTGGGCTGTCTGCACTCTCAAAGTGCATGTTGTTGCCAAATGTATTTCATATGCTGTAAACCTAGTTCATAGTTGTTAGTTTCCTTTAATGCCAAACAAACACATACCAATCGTTGGTTAGAAGGCGATCGCCGAATTCGTCCTCGCTTTCTCCCGTGTCGCTGGCTGTCGTGTCGTTTTCGTCGGTTTCGCTTGCATACGGTTCAAACCGATATGGCTCAATAGCTTCAGTTTCTTCTTCAATTTCGTTTTCGCTACCTGCCTCCACACTACAACCATCCGTTTCAATACATGCGTAATCTGTTGAATCGCTTAAGCCGCTGAAATCCGAGTCTGAATCCGAGCTAATGTCGCTATAGCTTGCTGTTCTATGCGCCATGTTTGTTTGTGTTGGCATCACTATGTGACGTCACAGGAAAGAAAATGGACGGGTGTATATAACGATGGTTAAAATCAGGCACTTTGAAGGTTTTTTTAGGGATATTGCGTGATGGGTAAAATTTTGAAAAAAACTTCGAAAAATAAAATAAGCCACTGGGAACTGATTTTTAATGGTTTTAACCCTTCTGAAATTGTGATAATGTTCCCCTTTAATGTAGACAGGGTCTTATTTATGTGGCTCAACGTAAAACTTTGTTTTGCATAATATTGCGAAACAAAACGCCAGATGATGTCTCCTAATAGGTGCCTTTTTGAGGTCCTTATACACACACCACAATAATACCTACGGCTGCAGAATTAATCCAATTTTGATTGTAATCACAATTTTGGCAGCCACGATCGTCGGCGATAATAACATTTAAGTACAGGCTCCGCTGCATTTCAAACCAAGCACATTCACAACCAACAGTCTGCCAACCACCAGGGGCCGACCGATAGACAGTGGACTCATGTGAGAGCGAGTACGAGTCCATAACTCTAAAACCTGCAGTACAACTGCATGCAGCATGTTCTTATGTGTTAGGGAACTTTGCCTTTGGCCTTAGCTGCAGAAAATCTGCAGAAAAAGACACACTGATCTTTTCAAGTTCATTAGCGGTAGCGTGTATGCGTTGAGTGGCGAGCACGTGAGGAGAAGATGGCGCTTGAGTGGTAAATGCATTTAAACGGATGAGCCCCCCTCCCCCCGCCCCACTCAAGTGCACTTCCATAGGCTTCCACAGAGCGTGTGTCTGGCTTTATATATTTGCGTACATCAGGCTATGGGGTGCTATTTGCACATTGGAGAGGTGGAAATTGAATTAGTTTCCATATATTGTGTCCTGCGCTCTTCTCGCTCCGGCTAAGCCCTTTCTGCTCTCCCCTGTTTGCCTAATGTGGCAGAGGGAAAAGTGAGGACTTATGCCGTCTCCCGTTTTACCGCTCACCCACACTTTTCCTTTCTGCACCATGCGGCACGGATTACAGCTAAGGGTGCTTACGGACCCGACACTGCTGGAGAAAATAAAATAAAGCGGTGCTATTCTTGCATGATAAAAATAAAAACGTCCTCACGTGTCATGAAGCTTCCATGATCTAGCTGCTCAATTTCTTCCCTCCCACTTCCTGTCAGCGCCTAATAATAAAGGAGAGTCGTAAAGTGTGCCCCTAGGACTCAATAACACAAAGTATGTCCATGATATTATTGTTCATCACAACATTGTTGTTTATGGATGTGAAGTAGAGCATATTTCATGTTGTTTTTTTTTTTGTTTGTTTTTTTCCTGATTAGCACTCGTAGCCTCCTGTGCATGCAAGCAAGCGTTTCCTCGGAGGAACCTGCGGGCAGGTGTAAGACGGCGTAATGACTTAAAGCATGGGTGTCAAACTCTGGCCCGCGGGCATTCACCGCTAATTCTAATACTTGCCAACCCTCCCGGGAGTCTTCCAAACTTCAGCGCCCCTCCCAAAAATCGTCACGGCTGCTTTTCAGCCAGTCCAACGAGTGCTGGCCCAGTCACATAACATGTGCGGCATCTGCACGCACACACAATTGAATGCAAGGCATACTTCATCAACAGCGATACAGGTTACACTGAGGGTAGCTAAATAAAAAACTTTAACACTGTTAGAAATATACGCCACACTGAATGAATGACAAACACATTTCGGGAGAACATCCACACCGTAACACAACATAAACACAACAGGGGGGGGTTGTGTATTTTGTAGCGTCCCGGAAGAGTTAGTGCTGCAAAGGATTCTGGGTATTTATTATGTTGTGTTTATGTAGTGTTACGGTGCAGATGTTCTCCCGAAATGTGTTTGTCATTCTTGTTCGGTGTGTATTCACAGTGTGGCACATATTTCTAACAGTGTTAAAGGTTTTTATACTGGCACTCTCAGTGTAACCTGTATCGCTGTTGATGAAGTATGCGTTGCATTCACTCGTGTGTGCGTACAGAAGCCGCTCATATCTTGTGACTAGGTCTGAACGATGTTAGAATGGATGAAAAGCGGACGTGACGTCAGCTCGCAGAGGACGTTAAAGGCAGTGATTTAAGGCACGCCCCCAAGACTGTGGTCCGGGTGGACGAGATATAATGACTGATGAACACTTTCGTTCGATAATGAAGGTTGCCTCAGCTCAAAGCCTGAGCCCCGACATTAATGAACTTAGCATCCAAGAAAATATGCCAGGTATCTGGCTTGGGCACATCAGATTAGATCAGTGTGTTGCAAACTGAGCAGTTTAAAGTCCTGAATGGTTGGTTTATTCATTATTTTATTTTAAAATTTATTAGCCTGTGGAAAAAGTTAATGTTGATATTTACCTCAGAAGGCTGCAAATAGAAAAGAGGCATTACATTTTTATTTAAATTGTATTTGATGTGCCATTGATATTTTTTAATTATTATTATTTGAAACTCGATTTTGCATGTCACTATAAAGTTATATAAGCATTGCTTGTTCAATATTCAATGCAAAACTTGTTTGGGTCCCTATCAAAAGGTTAATTTGTTCAGTTTTAAATTTTGGCCCACTCTGTATTTGAGTTTGACACCCCTGACTTAAAGGTTTCTCCTGTCTCTCTGTGGTAATTTCTTTCTTCCTCCCTCGTCTCCAGCCGCCCCCTGGTTTCTCCCAGGTGTGAATGGAGCTATCCTGCAGGTTACATGGGTGTTGATGTGTGTTGGATGCCACATTTAGGAGTGTTTAATAGTTAAAGCACTCTGCTGCT
The DNA here is from genome assembly GCF_033978685.3 of Nerophis lumbriciformis. NCBI lineage: Eukaryota > Metazoa > Chordata > Actinopteri > Syngnathiformes > Syngnathidae > Nerophis > Nerophis lumbriciformis. The sequence continues at coordinate 9,234,359 of NC_084580.2, forward strand.
TCTTCTATACTTAGCTTCTATTCCCTCTCCTTTGGATACAGGTTCGCTGTATCCAAAGGAGAAAGACTCTTACAGGTTTATTATTTAAAACACTTCCATGGGGTCTAGATCATGGCTCCCCACCTGCACAAGGGACCAGTTTAATGTATGCATTATTTTCACAGACCGATAAATACAGCAAACATAGGTGAATGAAAAATGCAACTCACCATAACGCTGAATTAGTGGGTGACCTGGCTTTTATCTCTTTACAAAAAATATATACTATATTGCCAAAAGTATTTGGCCACCCATCCAAATGATCAGAATCGGGTGTCCTAATCACTTGGCCCGGCCACAGGTGTAAAAAATCAAGCACATAGGCATGGAGACTGTTTCTACAAACATTTGTGAAAGAATGGGCCGCTCTCAGTGATTTCCAGCGTGGAACCGTCATAGGATGCCACCTGTGCAACAAATCCAGTCGTGAAAGTTCCTCGCTCCTAAATATTCCGAAGTTAACTGTCGGCTTTTTTTATAAGAAAATGGAAGAGTTTGAGAACAACAGCAACTCAGCCACCAAGTGGTAGGCCACGTAAACTGACAGAGAAGGGTCAGCTGATGCTGAAGCGCATAGTGCAAAGAGGTCGCCGACTTTCTGCACAGTCAGTTGCTACAGAGCTCCAAACTTCATGTGACCTTCCAATTAGCCCACGTACAGTACGCAGAGAGCTTCATGGAATGGGTTTCCATGGCCGAGCAGCTGCATCTAAGCCATACATCACCAAGTCTAATGCAAAGCGTGGGATGCAGTGGTGTAAAGCACGTCGCCACTGGACTCTAGAGCAGTGGAGACGCCTTCTCTGGAGTGATGAATCCCACTTTTCCATCTGGCAATCTGATGGACGAGTATGGGTTTGGAGGTTGCCAGGAGAACGGTACATTTCGGACTACATTGTTCCGAGTGTGAAATTTGGTGGAGGAGGAATTATGGGGTGGGGTTGTTTTTCAGGAGTTGGGCTTGGCCCCTTAGTTCCAGTGAAAGGAACTTTGAATGCTCCAGGATACCAAAACATTTTGGACAATTCCATGCTCCCAACCCTGTGGAAACAGTTTGGAGCGGGCCCCTTCCTCTTCAAACATGACTGTGCACCAGTGCACAAAGCAAGGTCCATAAATACATGGATGACAGAGTCTGGTGTGGATGAACTTGACTGGCCTGCACAGAGTCCTGACCTGAACCCGATAGAACACCTTTGGGATGAATTAAAACGGAGACTGAGAGCCAGGCCTTCTCGACCAACATCGGTGTGTGACCTCACTAATGCGCTTTTGGAAGAATGGTAAAAAATTCCTATAAACACACTCCGCAACCTTGTGGACAGCCTTACCAGAAGAGTTGGGTTAGAAATGGGATGGCACTTCAAGTTCATATGTGAGTCAAGGCAGGCGGCCAAATACTTTTGGCAATATAGTGTATGTCTGTCAGTCTGTGATGTCACCAATGGCCCATTGTAATAAAAAAATGCAAACAACAATTGTGGAAATTGCGTGCCCAAATGCATGGACCTTCTGATTTGACACTCTGGCATTGTTTAACGCGAGTATCCAACTTGTGTAACATTATAAGTCAAAAAAGAGGAAAATCTTTATAGGTCCCCTTTAGCCAAACTTTCTCAAACCTTATTTATGGTGTGAATAGTTTTGAGAGTATTTTTCAAAATGTATTATGTATCTATGCAAATGCAATAATCACTCATTACAAATGTTGTCATTTGGGATGTATACAACAATAAAGGATCTACAGTAAATTAAAGGCCTACTGAAACCCACTACTACCGACCACGCAGTCTGATAGTTTATATATCAATGATGAAATCTTAACATTGCAACACATGCCAATACGGCCGGGTTAGCTTACTAAAGTGCAATTTTAAATTTTGCGCATAATATCCTGCTGAAAACGTCTCGGTATGATGACGCATGCGCGTGACGTCACGGATTGTAGCGGACATTTTGGACAGCATGGTGGCCAGCTATTAAGTCTCTGTTTTCATCGCAAAATTCCACAGTATTCTGGACATCTGTGTTGGTGAATCTTTTGCAATTTGTTCAATGAACAATGGAGACAGCAAAGAAGAAAGCTGTTGGTGGGAAGCGGTGTATTGCGGCAGGTGTTGTGCCGGATAACGCACCCCCGCCGTAGAATGCACCCCCTGACTGTTGTGCCGGATAACACAGCCGGTGTTTCATTGTTTACATTCCCGGAAGATGACCGTCAAGCTTTACCATTGGCCTGTGGAGAACTGGGACAACAGAGACTCTTACCAGGAGGACTTTGAGTTGGACGCGCAGACGCGGTACCGTGAGTACGCAAGCAGCTGCGGCTTCCAAACATTTGATCGTACGTGCGTGCCGCTATGTGCATGTCACATACGTAACTTTGGGGACTTTGGGGAAATATATGTGCTGTATGAACTTTGGGGAGGTGAACGGTACTTTGGGCTGTGGGATTGAGTGTGTTGTGCAGGTGTTTGAGTTGTATTGGCGGGTTATATAGACGGGAGAGGGGAGGTGTTTGTTATGCGGGATTAATTTGTGGCATATTAAATATAAGCCTGGTTGTGTTGTGGCTAATAGAGTATATATATGTCTTGTGTTTATTTACTGTTTTAGTCATTCCCAGCTGAATATCAGGTCCCACCCGCCTCTCACAGCATCTTCCCTATCTGAATCGCTCCCACTGCCCTCTAGTCCTTCACTCTCACTTTCCTCATCCACAAATCTTTCATCCTCGCTCAAATTAATGGGGAAATCGTCGCTTTTTTCGGTCCGAATCGCTGCTGGTGGCCATGATTGTAAACAATGTGCAGATGTGAGGAGCTCCACAACCTGTGACGTCACGCGCATATCGTCTGCTACTTCCGGTACAGGCAGGGCTTTTTTATCAGCGACCAAAAGTTGCGAACTTTATTGTCTACTAAATCCTTTCAGCAAAAATATGGCAATATCGCGAAATGATCAAGTATGACACATAGAATGGACCTGCTATCTCCGTTTAAATAAGAAAATCGCATTTCAGTAGGCTTTTAAGATATTTCACCATAGCTTTAAAATGGCACCACGCAATGCAAAAAAAATAATGTAATATGATAGTAATGGTTGTCAAGCTCACAAGGTCATTGTGGAGGGGGAAAAGGAAAGGTTTTTTTTTCGAAATAATTATTACGACTTCAAGGTGGGAGCGCCAACCTTGCTGCCAGTCAAGCACACGAAGGCCTACTCTACCCTCTAAATCACTGGAGCGACAAGACAGCAGACCCCCTGCTGCATGTTATGTTTAAAGAGCAGCAATTTACAAAAGCCTTTTATCATATAATCATGTACATAGACAAACACATGGCGGGGGCTCCGCGAACGCCATTGATCAAATGATGAGCAGCACGCTGTTTGACACCGAGGCTATTTGCCAGCGCTGCTGCTGCTGCTGCTCCAACGCATTTAGGAGTCATGAGCTAAGATATTCAAACAGCGCTGATGTTCTGCGCGTTATTGCCACTGCCAAGTCACCTGCATGATTTAAAGCTGCACTGTCAAAAGTAACAGCAGGACGCTGAAGCGGGCGGGTCGACCGAGTGGAACAAGTCAGAAAGCTGCTCTCCACGAGGCGATGACAAGAGCGGGGTGGGGGGCAAGACGATGAAAGATGAGATTAGGAGCACTAAAATGAAAAGTGCCCTTTAGGTAGAAATATGCTTTGCATTTAGATCCTACAGTAACCTCCCTGCAAGCAGGGGGCGACCCCGCTGTGATGAAGAGGAGGATGTCGACATGGACAGGCGGCGTCCGAGGTGGAGAAGGAACAATAGGCGGTAAATGACAGGTCAACGGTCACAGGCGGCGTGAGGAAATGGCATCAGCGGGATTTATGAATAAACAGTGGGGGATAATCACCCAATACAACCGATGTGACCTTGTAGGATTAGTGATGACATTATCTCGCAAATAAACACACGGACACATGAGGCACACACTGGCTGACCTTCTGGAAAGAAACATTTTACCTGGAAACTTCAGATGAACAAAAGTGACTCAAAACCAATGACGTCTCAATTGATTCATACTGTTGAGGATTTTCTCATACATTGTCTCATTCCAAATCATGAAAACAAATCAGTAACTTTCTCACAAGTAACACGTAAAGTAAAAAAAAAAAAAAAAATTGATCCTTAACTTAAATAACAAAAGAGAGTCACGCTGCAGATGCATCCTAAACATGTCAATCCATCAATCAAAGTTTATTTATATAGCCCTTAATCACGAGAATCACAACCCAATGGGATACAATGAGAAACCTTGGAGGGGACCGCAGATGTGGGGTCCCTCTTCTGGGGGACCGGTGCAATGGACGTCGAGTGGATCTAACATAATAGTGTGGGAGTCCAGTAATGTAAACATGTTTAAAAAAAGAGGCAAACCTTTTTGTTCTACTTCGCCCCGATTTTCCTTACTTACTAAAATGTATGATTTCAGTGTTGAACTCCTTGGTTCCACTGCAATAAGACAGTAGTAGTCAAAATACTACAACAAAATACCTTGGAAAAATATTCCTAAACTGCGAGTATATGCAGTATCTTTTTTAAAACAGTGTTTTTGGTGGAGTTATGCGAGCTTTAAACAAGTACTTGTAATAGATGAGAGTACATTAATTAGTGTATATACAAATATAACGTATACATATATTACCATTATATTAAATGGTTTATAATACACAAATATCATCTTTTATCATGCAATTTGATATATTTTTTTTGGAATGTTTTTATTATTTTCGGGGGGGGGAAAAAAAAAAAAAAAAAAAATATATATATATATATATATATATATATATATATATATATATATATATATATATATATATATATATATATATATATATATATACATACACAGTGTTTCCCCCAGAAAATGTGTTAGTTAAGGTGGTGACTCTCAAAGGGGAGGGGATCGGGGAAGGAGGTGGGTGGGTGTAAGGATCGGTGTAACTCGGCCTGTCGCCATCACGTCTCCACCTCGTCGCTGCCACCACAGCCTGGGGGGGCAATAGACTACAGAGTGCGGTGAAGTAGGCCGGCTTCGTTGCGTGAAGAAGCTTACAACTTTTGGTTGTGTTTTCCGCTCCATTTGCTGAATGGCGATATACGATATATATCTCAATATGTTTTCCGTAATGTAAAAACAAAACAGTCCTAGTTACCTGAGGTACTAAATACGTCATTATAATGACTTAGTAATTTACCAAGTCGAAATAATGGCTTACTAAGTCAAAATAATGACTTACAAAGTCAAATTAATGACTTACTGTAAGTAAGCGTTTGCAATAAGTGTTTGAAAAAAAACAGTTATGTGTATGCTCAACTCATCATGCTTAATTTATTACAGCATTTGAGAAGCCTGTAGTTGATTTTTATAATGTAAATGTTATATATTTATCAACATGTGATAGCAGGGACCCTGCCATTCAAAACTAGGTTGCTACATTACTAATGATTAATGTAACTATAGCTGAAAAAAATAGTACAATAGCAATAGGAGAGACTATTCATCCCTGAACACCATGGAGTTGACGTAGGCTTTATGATGCAGTTACATTATTATATCAACTATCAGAGACAGAAACTCTTTATTTAACATATTGTCCTTTTTTGCTGCTTCAACACAGCTCAATTGACACAGAAAAAGGTCAAGTTAAATAACTTAGATGTTATCTGTAGGTCAATAATGCTTGTCTTTCTCGCAGACAGACACATGCGCATGCACGCACACACACACACACACACACATATAATGATTTGAATTTTTTCTGATTTATAAATGTTGTTACAATACTTGTGTTAAACAATATCAAAGCGTCAGATCACAAGTTTCATGCATTTGGGCGTTAGCTTCCACACCATCATGGATGCCTCTGAATGCTACGTTTTGCAGTCTTTTTTTTTTTTAACAGGGGACCATTTGTTTATTTTCGAACCGTGCCTAAAAAAAATACATTTGTCCCTTGCCACCTCCCGCTTCAAAGTTTCCAGCTTCATTCTGTATAATTGTATGTGTTGTTTATGTGTGTTAAGCATTTTTTAGGCTCTCAGTCTCCGTTCTAATTCATCCCAAAGGTGTTCTATCGGGTTCAGGTCAGGACTCTGTGCAGGCCAGTCAAGTTCATCCACACCAGACTCTGTCATCCATGTCTTTATGGACCTTGCTTTGTGCACTGGTGCACAGTCATGTTGGAAGAGGAAGGGGCTCGCTCCAAACTGTTCCCACAAGGTTGGGAGCATGGAATTGTCCAAAATGTTTTGGTATCCTGGAGCATTCAAAGTTCCTTTCACTGAAACTAAGGGGGCAAGCCCAACTCCTGAAAAACAACCCCAACCATAATTACTCCTCCACCAAATTTCACATTCGGCACAATGCAGTCCGAAATGTAGCGTTCTGCTGGCAACCTCCAAACCCAGACTCGTCAGATCAGATTGCCAGATGGAAAAGTGGGATTCATCAGTCCAGAGAAGCGTCTCCACTGCTCTAGAGTCCAGAGGGGACGTGCTTTACACCACTGCATCCCACGCTTTGCATTGTACTTGGTGATGTATGGCTTAGATGCAGCTGCTCGGCCATGGAAACCCATTCCATGAAGCTCTCTGCGTACTGTACGTGGGCTAATTGGAAGGTCAAATGAAGTTTGGAGCTCTGTAGCAACTGACTGTGCAGAAAGTCTTTGCACTATGCGCTTCAGCATTCCTTAACCCCTCTCTGTTTGCGTGGCCTACCACTTGGTGGCTGAGTTGCTGTTGTTCTCAAACTCATCCATTTTCTTATAATAAAGCCGACAGTTGACTTTGGAATATTTAGGAGGGAGGACATTTCACGACAGGATTTTTTGCACAGGTGGCATCCTATGACAGTTCCACGCTGGAAATCACTGAGAGCGGCCCATTCTTTCACAGATGTTTGTAGAAACAGTCTCCATGCCTAAGTGCTTGATTTTATACACCTGTGGCCGGGCCAAGTGATTAGGACACCTGATTCTGATCATTTGGATGGGTGGCCAAATACTTTTGGCAATATAGTGTACTTTTGTGGGCATATGTTTTCCGGACTATAAGCCCCTACTTTGTTGTCCTTTGAAACGGTTTGGCTTATTTATGGAGTTTTCGTTGCTAACTGCCATAATGTTTTGTATTCAACAAATAGTTGTCATATTACCCCGACAGACACTGTAAAGGCGTGTTGTTGTTTGGGCTTTGGCGCCATCTTTTGGATGAGTTTACTTACTGCACATGCTGCGGGTTGACAATGTACTTCCTGTTTCGTGCCGGAAGTATATTCGTCCATAGCGTTGCTGCTCGAAAGAATTCTTCATTCATCACTCCAAGCAACGTTTGTAAGTTTTAAAATATAACTAAAACTATTCTTACTGACCAAACTAAACACGAGTGTTTTCCTACACAGGTTTACCAGTGTCTGTGTTAGTATTATTAACTTACAATGGCTACAATTACAATGTATGTATTGTTTCAGTTATGCAAATTCACCAAAACGTCATCAAGGAGTTATTGAGTCTGTTTAGCTGATATCAAAGCTAGCCTCTGCAGCTATTGGGTGCATGACGATTACTTTGGATTTGTTTGATCAGCCGCTTTACTTCCGTCTTACAGGCACCGTTTGAAAACAATTAAGGTATATAAATAAAGATTTACAAAATCTTCCTTATCTGTGGTTGATGGTAAGGTGCAGCTAATATTGGCAAGTTTCACTGCAATAAGGCGCTTTTGGCAGCCATCCACAAGCTTCTGGCAAGCTTCTGGTTGAGTTTTTGATCACTCCTCTTGACAAAATTGGTGCAGTTCAGCTAAATGTGTTGGTTTTCTGACATGGACTTGTTTCTTCAGCATTGGCCACACGGGAAGACCATTCTAAAACCTTAATTCTAGCCTCGTTTAGCTATTCCTTTACCACATTTGACGTGTGTTTGGCACCAATGGGAAAAATGTCACACATTCGGCAAGGAAGTATGAAGGAAGGCAGGATTATTTTAGAAATATCTCCTCCATGTTTACATTATTGGATTTCAAATTTTCAGGACTTATGCAGATCCCAAATACACAAAAACAGGTACCAATAGGTAAGAAAAGTTGGTTTTGCATAATAGGTCCACTTTAAAGAGGAACTGAACTTTTTTGGGAATTTTTCCTACCGTTCACAATCATTATGGAAGACATGACGATGGAAGGATTTTTTTTAAAATGCATTCTAAATATTAAATAAACATAAATAAAAGTCCGCTTATGGGGAGGGAGCCAATGGGAGTTCCACTATTCAGTTAAGTTAACCCTTGTGTGGTGTTCGGGTCTGTGGGACCCGTTTTAATTTTTTATTAAAAGAAAAATGATACAATTAATTAATTTTTCAAACTGAGACTCACTGACTTTGGCTCATTTTCTGTGAAGAACATTTATCAGAATACATATTTAATGACCACACACCATACACCCCCCCTACACATTTCTATTACATATAAGATGTCCGGGCCACTGGACCTGGGGCTAATAGAAGTGTGGAAATTGATATTCTGTGTACCACACACACACACACACACACACACACACACACACACACACACACACACACACACACACACACACACACAGCAGGCCTGGACAGGAGGAGGACAGAGTGTAGGTACACAGACCATCAGAGGGTCAAATGTGCGAGAAAATGAGAGCAGACAGTGTTGACAAACAATGTTGCAACCTTGTGTGGGAACCGCAGGTGCAGAAACACAAAAGAAGAATCCCTGTGGGATGCAGAAACTGGCAGAGAAATTTTCCGTGCAACGTTCATATTGTTGTTACTCAGCCAGCGTTTGTGGGTCTGATGGACCCGTTGCATTTTGTGGCTTTTAATGCCTCACAATCAAACACTTTTATGTTAAAATACTAAACAGATGTTTCCCTTATCCCAATAAGCTGAGGCTGAGGAACAACAATATGAACATTACACAAGGGTTAAAAGTTAAAGTCCCAATGATTGTCACACACACACTAGGTGTGGTGACAGAACTCACAACCTACCGATCTCAGGGCGGACACTCTAACCACTAGGCCACTGAGTAGGCCGCCCATAAAATCCGATAAATAACCATTCAACAATACTCAATATACATTTTGTCACTTGAATATTAACCAAGTATTAGTGTTATTGTGGGCTTCACGGTGGCAGAGGGGTTAGTGCATCTGCCTCACAATACGAAGGTCCTGAGTAGTCTTGGGTTCAATCCCGGGCTTGGGATCTTTCTGTGTGGAGTTTGCATGTTCTCCCCGTGACTGCGTGGGTTCCCTCCGGGTACTCCGGCTTCCTCCCACCTCCAAAGACATGCACCTGGGGATAAGTTGATTGGCAACACTAAATTGGCCCTAGTGTGTGGATGTGAGTGTGAATGTTGTCTGTCTATCTGTGTTGGCCCTGCGATGAAGTGGCGACTTGTCCAGGGTGTACCCCGCCTTCCGCCCGATTGTAGCTGAGATAGGCTCCAGCGCCCCCCGCGACCCCAAAGGGAATAAGCGGTAGAAAATGGATGGATGGATAGTGTTATTGTTATTATAAATGCTAACGCAGACAACCTATTTATAGCGGCGACGTGATCACTTCCGTGTGTCCCTATGTTAACATCATTGAGCGGTCTGCTGTTTCCTTGCTTCCTTTATCCCTGTAAGTTTATTGTAGATCATAAATCATGCCTCTCACCTAGAAAGTAGATGTCTGAGAATATAATCCGACAAGTTGGTACACTTTGACAGCCATTTAGCACCTGGAACTGGCGAGAAGTACACGAAAAGTGCTCGTTCCCCCTCACCCCCAACACGTTTCTTCGCGAGGATTTTGAGACTGTTTTCATTTAAATGGGAATATATGAACATCCTAGCAGTCTGCATCCTAATGACAGCAGACCTTGTACAGTAAGTGACGTTTTTATATGTTTGTTGGCTCTAATACTCTGCAGTGAATGAAGAAGCAAAAAAGCCAACCGCTGTGATCCATCCATCCATCCATCTTCTTCTGCTTATCCGAGGTCGGGTCACGGGGGCAGCAGCCTAAGCAGGGAAACCCAGACTTCCCTCTACCCAGCCAATTCGTCCAGCTCTTCCCGGGGGATCCCGAGGCATTCCCAGGCCAGCCGGGAGACATAGTCTTCCCAACGTGTCCTGGGTCTTCCCCGTGGCCTCCTACCGGTCGGACGTGCCCTAAACACCTCCCTAGGGAGGCGTTCGGGTGGCATCCTGACCAGATGCCCGAACCACCTCATCTGGCTCCTCTCCATGTGGAGGAGCAGCGGCTTTACTTTGAGCTCCCCCCGGATGACAGAGCTTCTCACCCTATCTCTAAGGGAGAGCCCCGCCACCCGGCGGAGGAAACTCATTTCGGCCGCTTGTACCCGTGATCTTGTCCTTTCGGTCATAACCCAAAGCTCATGACCATAGGTGAGGATGGGAACGTAGATCGACCGGTAAATTGAGAGCTTTGCCTTCCGGCTCAGCTCCTTCTTCACCACAACGGATCGATACAGCGTCCGCATTACTGAAGACGCCGATCCACTCTTCCCTCACTCGTGAACAAGACTCTGAGGTACTTGAACTCCTCCACTTGGGGCAGGGTCTCCTCCGCAACCCGGAGATGGCACTCCACCCTGTTCCGGGCGAGAACCATGGACCGCTGTGATGCGTTTTTTTAAATGAATGCACCACATTTGCTTAAATTGATCAAAATACGTAAATATTAAATGTTATTATAAATGTGCCCGTTACTACATAACATATATACTTACATCATGTATATAAAATACTAATGGAGGTCTCTGAAGGCAGAATTGAACGGCTCCCATAGGTTTCATTGTGGACTTTTGATCGAATTAACCCTAACCCTCACCCTAACCCTAACCCTAACCAACCCTAACCCTAACCCTAGCCCTAACCCCTAAACCCTAAACCCTAACCCCTAACCCTAACCCTAACCAGGTTAGGGTTAGGGTTAGGGTTAAGGGTTAGAATGCAAAAAAACATTTAAAAATCCGTCCGTTGTCATGTCTTGCATATTGATTGTGAACGATAGGCACATTTCCCAAAAAAAAGTGCTGTTCCACTTTAAGTCTTTTCTGATTGGACGTGAAAATAGATTTTTCCTGTTACCGCCATGCTCCATCCCACTTGTCCCCCACCTCTTCCGTCTTGTTGGATGTCTCACATCTCTATTCACCTTTCCATATTCTAATCTGCCTCTCCTCGTGTTATCAGTGTGTCCTGTAAAGCTTCATTTACAGAGTCAGCCCTAATCAGATGTGTACCAATGGAGGGCAGTTTGTGAGAGCAGCATGCCGCCTGTAAGATGGGAGGGCTTATCAGAAGGGGTGCGAGTCTTAAGCTCTCAATTATATGCGTGATGCCAAAAACGCAGGGAGGAGACGCGCGTATGCATGGTTTCCTGCACTTTTAGTGGCTTAGACTGTAGGTTTTTGTCATTCTTGTCAATGTGCTTTTGTCTCTTTCTAGTCTGACCCCCTCTGGTTTTGATTTCAAAGAGGCCTAAACCATAAGCCCAAGTACGACCTTAGCCTTACTTAATCACAAACCTCAAAGGTCCCATATGATAGTGCTTTTCAACAATTTTCTGTTGGCCTCAGAGGTCCCACAATCGTGCACTTGAACTGTATTGTCCAAAATCGGGCTTTGGAATTTAGACAATATGAAAATGCTCTTACTAAAACCTACTGGGAACACGCCGTTTTTGTGTGTCTATTAGGGTTGTACCGCGATACTAATGAATCATACTCGGTACTATACCCCCTCTGAAAAGTACCTAACCCTACCAAGTACAGTAACGTATCTAGTCGATACTACTATGATTACGTCAATATTTTTGGACATCTTCTTTTGTTTAAAAAAAAATTTACATTATGTTTATAAACTCAGGAAATATGTATCTGGACACATGAGGACTTTAAATATGACCAATGTATGATCCTGTAACTACTTGGTATCGGATTGATACCCTAATGTGTGGTATTATTCCAAACGAATGTAAAGTATCAAACAACAGAAGAATAAATGATTATTACATTTTAACAGAAGTGTAGATAGAACATGTTAAAAGAGAAAGTAAGCAGCTATTAACAGTAAATGAACAAGTAGATTAATAATTCATTTTGTACCCTGTCCTTATTAATGTTGACAAAATAATAGAATGGAAAATGACACAATATGTTACTGCATATGTCAGCAGCTAAATTAGGAGCCTTTGTTGGCTTATTTACTACTAAAAGACAAGTTGTCTTGTATGTTCACTATTTTATTTAAAGGGGAACATTATCACCAGACCTATGTAAGCGTCAACCTTTGATGTTGCAGAAAAAAGACCATATATTTTTTTAACCGATTTCCGAACTCTAAATGGGTGAATTTTGGCGAATTAAATGCCTTTCTATTATTCGCTCTCGGAGCGATGACGTCACAACATTTTCTCAAACACCGAGTCAAATCAGCTCTGTTATTTTCCGTTTTTTCGACTGTTTTCCGTACTTTGGAGACATCATGCCTCGTCGGTGTGTTGTCGGAGGGTGTAACAACACGAACAGGGACGGATTCAAGTTGCACCAGTGGCCCAAAGATGCGAAAGTGGCAAGAAATTGGACGTTTGTTCCGCACACTTTACCGACGAAAGCTATGCTACGACAGAGATGGCAAGAATGTGTGGATATCCTGCGACACTCAAAGCAGATGCATTTCCAACGATAAAGTCAAAGAAATCTGCCGCCAGACCCCCATTGAATCTGCCGCAGTGTGTGAGCAATTCAGGGACAAAGGACCTCGGTAGCAAGGCAAGCAATGGCGGCAGTTTGTTCCCGCAGACGAGCGAGCTAAACCCCCTGGATGTCTTGGCTCACACCGTCCCTTATGCCACCGAAGATGATCAAGAGAAGAATATCGACCCTAGCTTCCCTGGCCTGCTGACATCAACTCCAAAACTGGACAGATCAGCTTTCAGGAAAAGAGAGCGGACGAGGGTATGTCTACAGAATATATTAATTGATGAAAATTGGGCTGTCTGCACTCTCAAAGTGCATGTTGTTGTCAAATGTATTTCATATGCTGTAAACCTAGTTCATAGTTGTTAGTTTCCTTTAATGCCGAACAAACACATACCAATCGTTGGTTAGAAGGCGATCGCCGAATTCGTCCTCGCTTTTTCTCGTGTCGCTGGCTGTCGTGTCGTTTTCGTCGGTTTCGCTTGCATACGGTTCAAACCGATATGGCTCAATAGCTTCAGTTTCTCTTCAATTTCGTTTTCGCTACCTGCCTCTACACTACAACCATCCGTTTCAATACATGCGTAATCTGTTGAATCGCTTAAGCCGCTGAAATCCGAGTCTGAATCCGAGCTAATGTCGCTATAGCTTGCTGTTCTATGCGCCATGTTTGTTTGTGTTGGCATCACTATGTGACGTCACAGGAAAATGGACGGGTGTACATAACGATGGTTAAAATCAGGCACTTTGAAGCTTTTTTAGGGATATTGCGTGATGGGTAAAATTTTGAAAAAAACTTCGAAAAATAAAATAAGCCACTGGAAACTGATTTTTAATGGTTTTAACCCTTCTGAAATTGTGATAATGTTCCCCTTTAAGGACAAACTTGCAATAAGAAACATATGTTTAATATACCGTAAGATTTTTTATTAAAATAAAGCCAATAATGCAATTTTTTTGTGGTACCCTTTATTTAGAAAAATACCGAAAAGTTTCGAAATATTTTTGGTACCGGTACCAAAATATGGTATCGGGACAACATTAGTTTCTAGAGTTTTAAACCTAATGATCTGTGTTTGTCCACGTTTGTGCAGTGCTATTGTGCATTCTTACTCTGCACTTGCCCAACGTAATATAGATGCTAGGTTAGGCAGTTTGCTAAAGAAAAATTTAATTATGAAATTTACAATCCGCACGTCCGTATTGCAATGCTGTCATCCGTTAAGTGGTGGGCATATGTCGGCAGGCGGGCTCATTTGAGGAAGGAAGAAGGAGGTTTTTTTTCTTGGTGACATCAGGAAAACACAAAACTTCAAAAGTGAGCATTTAAGGTCCTCTTGTGAGCTGACAAACGGGCCCAAGGGACAACAGCATGATTAAAAAGTACATTTTAGATAAACAAATAGGGTTGGGTACCGTTCACATTTTAACCATACTACTACCAAATTGGTATGGTGCCGGTGCTTAAACAGTGCCTGGATCAGTACTTATTTACGATACTTTACTTTTTTGTAAAAGACTAACAATTTAAATACTTTAATTATATATATTAAATGATTACTGAATGATACTAATGGCTAGTGTAGCGTTGCGACTCTACAGGCGTTATGCGGGCTGCCGTTGTTAAAGTTAAAAGTTAAAGTACGTCTGATATACACACACACTAGGTGTGGTAAAACTACCCTTTGCATTTGACCCATCTCTTGTTCCACCCCCTGGGAGGTGAGGAGAGCAGTGAGCAGCAGTGGTGGCCGTGCTCGGGAATCATTTTGGTGATTCAACCCCCAATTCCAACCCTTGATGCTGAGTGCCAAGCAGGGAGGTAATGGGTCCCATTTTTATAGTCTTTGGTAGGACTCGGCCGGGGTTTGAACTCTTTGTCGCCAACAAAGATTAAAAAGCGCGTCAGACTCCGTGAGCTTCTGTCGTGACGCTACATTACTTAAAAGATGTTATTTGTAAAATATATTTTTCAATCTGATTACCATTTACGTCATAGTGGTAGTAGTGTAGTGAATCTATCCTGCTGCACTAGTTGTAGACTGACTACTTTATTATTGAATATCCAAGTTTTATTTATCTAGTATTGGGACTATATAATGCAATGGTCACTGGAGTTTGAAGGGTGTTCACACATCGAATTAGTTTTTTTTTTAAAGGCCTACTGAAATGTGATTTTCTTATTTAAACGGGGATAGCAGGTCCATTCTATGTGTCTTACTTGATCATTTCTCGATATTGCCATATGTTTGCTGAAAGGATTTAGTAGAGAACATCGACGATAAAGTTCGCAACTTTTGGTCGCTGATAAAAAAGCCTTGCCTGTACCGGAAGTAGCAGACGATATGCGCGTGACGTCACAGCTTGTGGAGCTCCTCACATCCGCACATTGTTTACAATCATGGCCACCAGCAGCGAGAGCGATTCGGACCGAGAAAGCGACGATTTCCCCATTAATTTGAGCGAGGATGAAAGATTCGTGGATGAGGAAAGTGAGAGTGAAGGACTAGAGGGCAGTGGGAGCGATTCAGATAGGGAAGATGCTGTGAGAGGCGGGTGGGACCTGATATTCAGCTGGGAATGACTAAAACAGTAAATAAACACAATACATATATATACTCTATTAGCCACAACACAACCAGGCTTATATTTAATATGCCACAAATTAATCCCGCATAACAAACACCTCCCCTCTCCCGTCTATATAACCCGCCAATACAACTCAAACACCTGCACAACACACTCAATCCCACAGCCAAAGTACCGTTCACCTCCCCAAAGTTCATACAGCACATATATTTCCCCATAGTCCCCAAAGTTACGTACGTGACATGCACATAGCGGCACGCATGTACGGGCAAGCGATCAAATGTTTGGAAGCCGCAGCTCCATGCGTACTTACGGTACCGTGTCTGCGTATCCAACTCAAAGTCCTCCTGGTATGAGTCTATGTTGTCCCTGTTCTCCACAGGCCAATGGTAAAGCTTGACTGTCATCTTTCGGGAATGTGTTTGTGTTGCTGCAGCCGCCCGCAATACACCGCTTCCCACCTACAGCTTTCTTCTTTGCTGTCTCCATTGTTCATTGAACAATGTGCAAAAGATTCACCAACACAGATGTCCACAATACTGTGGAATTTTGCGATGAAAACAGACGACTTAATAGCTGGCCACCATGCTGTCCCAAAATGTCCTCTACAATCCGTGACGTCACGCGCAGACGTCATCATACCGAGACGTTTTCAGCAGGATATTTCGCGCAAAATTTAAAATTGCACTTTAGTAAGCTAACCCGGCCGTATTGGCATGTGTTGCAATGTTTAGATTTCATCATTGATATATAAACTATCAGACTGCGTGGTCGGTAGTAGTGGGTTTCAGTAGGCCTTTAATGATTTATCTCTGCCAGAGGAAATGTAAGTGTGTATTTAAATGTTTTAGTTAGTCATAAAGAAGTTGGTTGATGGCAACATTTTCAAGTGCTCGTCGGAGTACTATTGAGCACTTTAGGAATGGGCTTTTTTAATAGGTGGTTACAATAGTGAATAGACGATGCTGTACTGAAAATGATGAACAGAAGTCCTTACTACGCTCTCCATTTAAAGTTTCAGCATCCACATTGAACATTATATGCACCCTACGGTCTTGAGTAGAAAACACAGAAATAAAGCAAACAAGGGGCTTTTCTATTGGACTCCCAAGGCCATTCAATGCGATGTAGCACCAGGTTTGAAGCAAATGAAGCATGAAAAGGTGAGCTTCGGGAGACAAAACAATAAGTTGTGTTAGAAAATTTCAGCTGTTGGAGTTGACTGGTTCAATGCAGTTTGAGAGAGAGAGAGCTTGACCTTGCCTTTTCCCGCTTTGGCATCAGTGAAGCCTCCAGCCGCCGACAGCCATATGATACTAAAAATCTGCTTATGTATCCACCTGTAAAATCTGACCGTCCCTTTAAGTTATTTTACTGCCTATAAGCAACGAGCATGTAATGTTCCAAGGAAAGGTTGTGTCTTCAAGGCTTCAATGACATGTTAACAGTCCCTGCTAAAGTCAAACAATACAGCATACATACAGCATCATGGCCAAATGTATTGCACTGATGCTGAAAAATGTACACATCATTTAATTATGTTAAATTAAACCTTTTGTAAACTATAAAGCTAATGTTTTAATCTATATTCTAATGTTACTCAATGTAAAGTAAGCGTAACCACTCTCAAAAACACAGCCTGAGGTTGTCCCAGAAACAGGTAATCATGTAGTACTTCGGACAATAACATTTAGTTCAACGCAACAGGGCTTCTGTTAGGACTATGATACAATAAATACAAATGAACTTGATAACTTTGCCGGCATAGATAAATTCCCATGTCTAATTGTCCGTGTGTATTTGTTTTCATTGTCTGTTGCTTCTAATCAGGGTACAAGAGGGTTCACTCTGTGAATCGCTCTCAGCACCTGAGCGTGTTTATTCAGTAGCATAATTGAATCAATAGAGTGAACAGAGGAAGTTAAAAACAATATACAACCCTGGATGCAGACAGACCTGTGGCCGAGCTGACGAGGGTGTCGTGTGCGTACTCATGTAACAGGTACGTTAGCTAGTATAGTAGACGTTCTCAATATTTGGGCTAATCAGAAGACTCTAGGTTCGACTCCTGGCTAGCTCGCCACTTATGTAACAGGTACGTTAGCTAGTATAGTAGACGTTCTCAATATTTGGGCTAATCAGAAGTCTAGATTACGACTCGGAGAGAGTAGGACAGACACAATTAAATGCTTTAAATTATACTGGTGTTATTTAAATATGTACAGTGCAACAAATAGTGGACATACATTGATAGGAATGGCCATTCAAAACAAAAGAAAAAAACAGCAAGGGTTTAGGTAATTCATAACAGGTAGTATCAAAAGTTCTTAAAAGGTCATATGAGACTGATCGCAGTCCATATGCGCATTCAGAGTTCATACAGCCACACGGTTTGGGGTTGTGGATATGGCAGTTTGTTGTGAGAGTTCAGTTTATGGGCAGGGTGTGTATGAGGTAGTGCAAAGGGCCGCAGAGCAATGAGGTGCGAGGCAAGGGGTTCGGCTATAAGCCGCCTACCGGCCCGACCAGAGCAAATGGAGTTCAGGGGTTGAGACGTGGAGATCCTTGGGCTCAGGCTCGAGGCCTATCTACAGCTCGCCATCCAAGACTTAGGGACCTGGCCTGCGTAAGCACAGGACCCGAAGTTCAATCAATGTGCGCACATAAACATCAACATTAAGTCATCTATCGTTCGACCTAATACTGCTAACATTAACAATATTTAAACAATCACATGCATGTATAAAATAAACACGACAGTACACAGTGTTGTCACTATGACGGGAGTAACATTAACAATAACAGTGACGTCACTATGACGGGTGTAACCGCACACCAGCGGCAGTATTCATTCATTGTCTTTACCATAGCATAAAAAGTGCAAATGGCCTTAAAACGCCACAACACTCAGTTACCATATGTAAATACCCAAAATAAAGACTCGACATAAATATAAATTCAATCAGATCAGAAACATTGGAAGAAACGGGATTAAAACCCGATGCTAACCGCTCATAGAAAATACATGGGTACGGCTAGTCGCTACTATTAGCAAACAGATTCACTTACCAACTCGGCTTAATATCTTATCATCGACACACTCTCTCGTCGCAACACGTCCCTGATGTTCGGCGCCTATAAGTTTACAATTAGTTGTAAAATGTTGGACGGTTGTTTTTACAAATGCAAGCAAACGACAACTTTAAAACATACCGGCTTCATATGTCCCCAGGCTTAGCCATCGCACCTGGCAGCCATCTCGGAATGCTGGATTTTATAGAGCGCGATTGGCTGCAGCGGGTCACGTGAGCGCGTGTGTTAAACTCGCGAGATTAAACGTGGAAACGGCGCACGTAATATTAGGAGATGCAATGAGAGGAAATATGGCTTATTTCCCACCCGTGTTACACCGTGAATACCAAAACACATGCCTGACTAACAGCAGGGCCGTCTTGAGCAATGAAATGGGCCATTGCGGAGAACCTGTCCAAATCTGTTAGGACCACTGCATTTCCCCAGGATGGAGAAAGACCATTGAGGAAGTCTGAACCAATATGAGACCATGGTCGAGGTGGGATGGGCAATGGCCGTAGCAGACAAGCAGAAGGGCGATGAGATGATTTTCCACGGGCACAGACAGAGCGATCAACGACAAACTCCCTGATGTCAGCAGTCATAAAGGGCCAATAGAACCTTTGAGCAATGACAAATTGGGTGCGACTGATTCCAGGATGGCAAGCAACCTTGGACTTGTGGCCCCACTGTAGCACCTTAGTCCTCAGCTGTGCAGAAACAAATAGCTTGCCGGCAGGGCACCCCTTCGGTACTTGCATACCCTCTGCTGATTCCAACATGCCTCTCTCCACCTCGCACTGGAGAGCCCCCACTATCCTGGCCACAGGTATGATGTGTTCCGAAGTAGAGTCATCAGAGAGGAGGGCTTTGTCTCCCTCCCTTACCAGGTAGTAAGCGTTGCGGAGGTCTAGTTTAGAAAACAATGGTGGAAGAGTGTAGAGACGCGAATACCGAATCCATAAGAGAAAGTTGATGCTTGTTTTTAACTGAGACAGAGGTAGAGCTTTTAATGCTGAAGTGAGACAATATCTTTCAAACCGAATAGTAACCTCTAGCGCTCTATATGGCGGAGGGGTCGGTGAAGAACTTAAACTGGTGCTAGAGACAACCTATCCGGGTGGCGTGCTCTTATCCTTCTCAACATTACAGAGTCTTTTCCACCTGAATCTCTGGCGAACCGCTCAGGACTTGAGAGCTGTGGGCAGAGGGCTGGAATGTTGACATCAGGAGTCACAAGAATGATGAGGTTGTGTGGAGTCTCAAAAACGAGCGTAGCAGGTGTGGAGGACAAGGTGCCATTATGTAGTGAGGAAAGGAGGCTTTGGAGGTGAGTCTCAACCAGCCCTTGTTGCTCAGCTACCCCTTTTAAACAGGTGCTCAAGGAGTCATTGTGGTCTTCCTGCCTGCCCAGAAGTTGAGCCTGTGCATGAAGAGCCCTTTGGATAGAGTCCGTCTCCACAGGGTCAATTTTTGCCGGATGATTCTGTTATGACTGATGGTAAGCCAGAAGTCAGACCCCAAAGCAGATAACGTGTAGACAGGATGGCGTATACATTTAATAAATAATAAAAAATGTGCACTACAAGGTGTTGCAGTGGCTCTATTCAGGAACTCTAAATAAGGGCAACTGCAAACAGAAGACATAACCAGCAACAGAGTGGCCACATGACATTGTCAGTCATCCACACTCTTTGTCTCTGTGGGCATAGGCACACACCTTGCTTGTCGCTAGTGAGAAGCACCACAAGTAAACAAAAATCTATTGGTGAGGAAAAACGGCACTTCAAGATGTTCAATATGTATTGATGTGCATTTTTTGCAGACAGAGATCAAATTTATTTATTTAGAAGAATTAAAAGGTATTGACCCTCCAATTACATTGTTACAAAAAACTAATAAGAATTGAAGGTTTATTGTGTTTGAAAAGGTCACTTGCATTATAAGTCTTGTATATTCTGATTACTAGTGTATAATTTGGTCTCAAAATAATGGTGACAATAATATTGTTTATCGAAAATTTGTGGCAACAAAATGTGTTTCTCATACCATCTCTGAAGGGACGACTTCACTCCTAAATCCTGGCTTTAACAGGCAGTATAAAATGAGCTAATACCAAATGGACCAAGACGGCACCATATATACTGTAAGACGATCCCTCTTTTTAAAGACACGTTTTTCATTTAGTTCTAGTACCAACAGTTGCTTTATTGGTCATCATAACAGTTCTTTGCTAACTTGCTAACAACATTGTTATGTTTTGGCTGCATCTCAGTTCACTTGTGTGAAAGTCTAAATCTCTTGGGCAGAAGTCAAATACAAACCCCGTTTCCATGAGTTGGGAAATTGTGTTTGATGTAAGTATAAACGGAATACAATGATTTGCAAATCCTTTTCAACCCATATTCAATTGAATGCACTACAAAGACAAGATATTTGATGTTCAAACTCAAATTTAATTTTTTTTTTGCAAATAATAATTAACTTAGAATTTCATGGCTGCAACATGTACCAAAGTAGTTGGGAAAGGGCATGTTCACCACTGTGTTACATGGCCTTTCCTTTTAACAACACTCAGTAAACGTTTGGGAACTGAGGAGACACATTTTTTAAGCTTCTCAGGTGGAATTCTTTCCCATTCTTGCTTGATGTACAGCTTAAGTTGTTCAACAGTCCGGGGGTCTCCGTTCTGGTATTTTAGGCTTCATAATGCGCCCCACATTTTCAATGGGAGACAGGTCTGGACTACAGGCAGGCCAGTCTAGTACCCGCGCTCTTTTACTATGAAGCCACGTTGATGTAACACGTGGCTTGGCATTGTCTTGCTGAAATAAGCAGGGGCGTCCATGGTAACGTTGCTTGGATGGCAATATATGTTGCTCCAAAAACTGTATGTACCTTTCAGCATTAATGGCGCCTTCACAGATGTGTAAGTAACCCATGTCTTGGGCACTAACACACCCCCATACCATCACAGATGCTGGCTTTTCAACTTTGCGCCTATAACAATCCGGATGGTTCTTTTCCTCTTTGGTCCGGAGGACACGAAGTCCACAGTTTCCAAAAACAATTTGAAATGTGGACTCGTCAGACCACAGAACACTTTTCCACTTTGTATCAGTCCATCTTAGATGAGCTTAGGCCCAGCGAAGCCGACAGCGTTTCTGGGTGTTGTTGATAAACGGTTTTCGCCTTGCATAGGAGAGTTTTAACTTGCACTTACAGATGTAGCGACCAACTGTAGTTACTGACAGTGGGTTTCTGAAGTGTTCCTGAGCCCATGTGGTGATATCCTTTATACACTGATGTCGCTTGTTGATGCAGTACAGCCTGAGGGATCGAAGGTCACAGGCTTAGCTGCTTACGTGCAGTGATTTCTTCAGATTCTCTGAACCCTTTGATGATATTACGGACCGTAGATGGTGAAATCCCTAAATTCCTAGCAATAGCTGCTTGAGAAAGGTTTTTCTTAAACTGTTCAACAATTTGCTCACGCATTTGTTGACAAAGTGGTGACCCTCGTCTCATCCTTGTTTGTGAATGACTGAGCATTTCATGGAATCTACTTTTACACCCAATCATGGCACCCACCTGTTCCCAATTAGCCTGCACACCTGTGGGATGTTCCAAATAAGTGTTTGATGAGCAATCCTCAACTTTATCAGTATTTATTGCCACCTTTCCCAACTTCTTTGTCAAGTGTTGCTGGCATCAAATTCTAAAGTTAATGATTATTTGCAAAAAAAAAAAAAAATGTTTATCAGTTTTAACATCAAATATGTTGTCTTTGTAGCATATTCAACTGAATATGGGTTGAAAATGATTTGCAAATCATTGTATTCCGTTTATATTTACATCTAACACAATTTCCCAACTCATATGGAAATGGGGTTTGTATAAGACAATATCTTTTTCAAACTTTTTTGTAGGATATTTGGGACAATAGGGTGACAAACGTCTTTGCACTCTTCAGTGCCAAACTGGAAAAAAACAATTCGGAATGAAACGCAATGTAGGGAAATGGGGGTCTTCTCTACATTATTTGATTTTATTCAAGAGGCGACTGAGGGCAGCCAGAAAATGGAACACTGCAGTTAGGCAACAACAACAGAAGCCGATATTAGTATGTTTATTTCTGTCGTATCCATTTTCTATAAGCTGCAATGATGGTTGATTCCATAGCTTGTAGCTCTGCAAAGGACTTTCTCTATCTGTGTAAATAATCATGCACAGCGGTTGGCTTCATGACATCACCGCTGTAAACCTTAGAGTCGACCTTTGTGCCTTTCGGGCCAAGAAAAACAAAGCCCGAGGCACAACTGTCAACACGTCAGAGTTGATCTAAGCTGACTGGCCAAAACAGATTCCGAAAGATCGATATCAATATGATCTTTGTGCTCGCGTGCCGTGCGTGTCATTTTATATTTGCATGCCTTATTTCAAAAATAATGTCTGACGGCTTTGCTGAAGAAAGTTAGTGTTGGGTTTGGTTAACCTTCCCAGTAATCTGCCAAAAAACGACCCTTTATTACACAAAGACTTCCTTTCAGTGCCCCCAGTTTAGCAGGAAAGCAGCTATTATAAGGTCAATGTTACCATTATTATTTCTTATTAGTCCACGTGAAAACCCATGGGAGTTTTTACATAAATACACACTGAAATGCCAATTGGCGTCCTGATTCAGTGCCGAGAAGAGGCTCTCTCTAGGGAGCTGGAGTCAACATTGACTTTGCCGTTTTGTGTTTATTGTTAGGACATGATCGAGGACAAAGTCAACAACAAGCAAAAAAAAAAAAAAAGAAGCCAGACATGCATACTTTTTTTGCCATCGGATTTCTGAGGCCTGTGCAAAAGGCGCTCGATGGCGGATGTGCATTTTTTTCTTTCTAAAGAGTATGTTTGTGAGACACAGGGGCTCTCGGATTGATTGGAGTGCCTCTCCATTCTGTACGGCCGTGCCGCGTCGTGGGTCGCCCAACAAAGACGCGACCAAACAAGATGCATTTTCTACACACCTCCTCCCGTCTCGTGCACAATAAGAGATGTCTAAGTGGCCTTGGCTCCTGGCAGGCACAATCAATGCGGACATACGCGTACATATTCACAAATATACAATCACTTCCAGACTCCTATTCACTCCCATCAGACATAAAGCATCGGAATGGAGCGGAGTGGAGAAGGCCTGCAAAGTGGCTTATGTTTTTGTTCTTTATTGTGGTTGTAAACTGTAATGGACTTTTCAGCAGTGTCTTCTTTATCTGAACAGATTATAAAAAAAATAAAAAAAATAGGATGCCTCTGTAGAAAACATCCTTGCAGATTTCATTTTCTTCCCATACACACATCAATAAAGTCAAATTAATGGAAATAGATGCAGGAATATGACATACTCGCGAGCATATGGCATTTACGTTTGACAGTCCGAGCATGAAATACGGCTTTCTCTCTTTTAAACGCGCCTATTTGGGCCTGTTTTACACATTCTCCCCCCCTCTGCTTACTATGCACAGACCATAGTCCATTGCTAAGTGCAGGTGAAAAAAGCCATTAAGTTGCTGGCAGGGAGGTGTGTGTCTGCGAGTGTGTGCACGTGTGTGTGTGTGTTTGTGTAAGTGACAGGAAGACAGATTGCTGCCCATTCCGAAACATGACATTCTAATCGGTGTGCATGTTAATTAAGAAGCTTTATTGAAATGTTTCTGGTGGCTAGAGAAATTGAAGGCTTAATGAAAGGAATATAGGCGTAGACTATGTGTGTGTGTGGGTGTGTGTGTGGGTGTGTGTGTGTGTGATTGCGCATGCAGTGAAGTGACTTGCTACTTGCATTTGTCGCTTAACATTTTACTCCTTTTTTCCTTCAACTTCAGTCTCCTGAAAGGTTACACATTGATTAGCTTGGTGTTACTTTGACATAGTTTACACCTTTTTTTTTTTTTTTTTGTAAAAACAGCATCTGCTTCTTATTTGGATTCTTCAACACTTACAGTCATGGTCAAAAGTTTACATACACTTGTAAAGAACATAATGTCATGGCTGTCTTGAGTTGACCACAGAACTTTCCTCCAGAAGGTCTTATCTTTGTCCATGTGATGTCAGATGAAACAAAAATTGAGCTGTTTGGCCACAATACCCAGCAATATGTTTGGAGGAGAAAAAGTGAGGCCTTTAAATCCCAGGAACACCGTTCCTACCGTCAAGCATGGTGGTGGTAGTATTATGCTCTGGGCCTGTTTTGCTGCCAATGGAACTGGTGCTTTACAGAGAGTAAATGGGACAATGAAAAAGGAGGATTACCTCCAAATTCTTCAGGACAACCTAAAATCATCAGCCTGGAGGTTGGGTCTTGGGCGCAGTTGGGTTTTCCAACAGGACAATGACCCCAAAATAGGGATGTCCGATAATGGCTTTTTGCCGATATCCCGATATTGTCCAACTCTTTAATTACCGATACCGATATCAACCGATACCGATATCAACCGATATATACAGTCGTGGAATTAACTCATTATTATGCCTAATTTGGACAACCAGGTATGGTGAAGATAAGGTACTTTTTTTTTTTAATTATTACAATAAAATAAGATAAATACATTAAAAAACATATTCTTGAATAAAAAAGAAAGTAAAACAATACAAAAACAGTTACATAGAAACTAGTAATTAATGAAAATTAGTCAAATTAACTGTTAAAGGTTAGTACTATTAGTGGACCAGCAGCACGCACAATCATGTGTGCTTACGGACTGTATCCCTTGCAGACTGTATTGATATATATTGATATATAATGTAGGAACCAGAATATTAATAACAGAAAGAAACAACCCTTTTGTGTGAATGAGTGTAAATGGGGGAGGGAGGTTTTTTAGGTTGGTGCACTAATTGTAAGTGTATCTTGTGTTTTTTATGTTGATTTAATTTTAAAAAAACAAAAAAAAACGATACCGATAATAAAAAAACCAATACCGATAATTCCCGATATTACATTTTAACGCATTTATAAGGAATGGCTAAATCAGGCCAGAATTAGGGTTTTAGAATGGCCTTCCCAAAGTCCTGACTTAAATGTGTGGACAATGCTCCATGTCAGAAAACCAACAAATTTAGCTGAACTGCTCCAATTTTGTCAAGAGGAGTGGTCAAAACTTCAACCAGAAGCTTGTGAATGGCTACCAAAAGCACCTTATTGCAGTGAAACTTGCCAAGGGACATGTAACCAAATATTAACATTGCTGTATGTATACTTTTGACCCAGCAGATTTGGTCACATTTTCATTAGACCCATAATAAATTCATAAAAGAACCAAACTTCATGAATGTTTTTTGTGACCAACAAGTATGTGCTCCAATCACTCTATCACAAAAAAATAAGAGTCATAGAAATGATTGGAAACTCAAGACAGCCATGACATTATGTTCTTTACAAGTGTATGTAAACTTTTGACCATGCCTGTACCCAGAGGTGTGGACTCGAGTCACATGACTTGGACTCGAGTCAGACTCGAGTCATGAATTTGATGACTTTAGACTCGACTTGACAAAATGTAAAGAGACTTGCAACTCGACTTAGACTTTAACATCAATGACTTGTGACTTCACTTGGACTTGAGCCTTTTGACTTGACATGACTTGACATGACTTGCCACTTTCCCCAAAATCCAAAGCTTAAAAAGTTATTTGGGAGCGCTCCGTATTTTTCATTTTCTTCGTCCGTCTATCAGCGTGTTGTTCCTGTCAGCTGGTGTGCTGTCAGTACAACAGCCAATCAAATTAGATCTACGTTGTTTTCATCACACAGCATTCATCCAATCAAATTGCAGGACAACCAATGAACAAGAGTTGTCCAAGAACGTGCCAGTGATAAACAATTATGTTAAAGTTGGTTTCGTTCGGGTATAAAAACTACAACTTGGTCAACAAAAAACGAATTGCCGTATGCAAATCACGCAGTTCGAATATTACAGACGGAGACGCAACAACTTCCAACTTCGTTCGACATTTGAAGTTGCACAAAGAAGGGTAAGTTTTGAATGTAAGATAACATTTATTGGCTAAGTAACGTGACTTTTATTTGCTGTGTAGTTAAATCAGTGAGGCTGCAAACTCACTGCTAACGTTATAACCATAGACATCTTATAAGTAGACGCAGCATAGAGCGCTACTGCCTACTGGCGCAAACGAGGCGCGTGGCCGCCATCTTGGAGTGGTGATCCGCTCCACTCAGTGCAATTAATTTGGCAGGAGCAATGAACTGTCAGCGCATTTAATTCATTTTACCTCACTGAATACCACTGATTTTCACCCCCTTTTTTGTCATACGTGTAGCTATGATAACAGACACATGTTTTGGCGTGTTTTATTATTCATAGTTTGCTTAACAGTAATATAATATTCTTATACGCTTAAGTGACCAGACGTCCGAGATCAAAACTGGGAATATAATCCCAGAGAAGGGGGAAAAAAACGGTAAGCTATTTTTAAATTGAAGAAACAATATGATTAGGTTATATATACATATGCGTGTATCCTACATAAACAATGTATGAATACATTAGATATCTATATATCTTAGGGACCTATAGACTGTATCTCTGTTGCTTCAGCAGCAGAGAGTTTATTCTGTCTTGACACTTTGTATTGATATTTTCTATTACATTCTTCCCTTAAATGATAATGTTTGCAGTGATTGTTTTATATGTATTATTTTATGTAAGTCGCTTTGGATAAAAGCGTCTGCCAAATACTTAAACATATATAAACACCTGAAAGTCTTCATATCAGCTAAAACCACCAATCTGTTTCACTGGATTCAGAATAAAACCAAATTCTGTTTAACCCAACAATGTTAGTATTTGAATATTGTTACTTGAAGACTGATTCCTGGTTACAATTATACTGTTAAGAAAGTATTGTCTTATACTTTGCCTAAAATGAGAATGCATCATAATCAGTAGTGGCTGGTGAATTTTGTTTTAGGTGGGGCTGAAAGTTTGTAAACCAAACCCCTGTAGGGGGGTCATCCTCCCCCAGAATATTTCTTTGTGATTTTCACATACAAATATTGAAGATCTTTGATCCTTCTCAACTCTGTGGTAATATTATTTTCATAAAATACAACCAATAGTACGTTAATGTTAAATCTCACTTGTGAAAAGTAATCCGCCGATTCCTATTTTCAACAGTCCGCTCATTTGAGCAGGAAAACGCTGAACACCAGCCCGGCATCTTTGTTTTCTACCTTTCAACTGTCAGTTTAGGCTGCTCGCCGGCTCCTCATCAGCACTTCAAGATGGCGGCCAAATTGCTCACGTCACAGCAACCAATGCTGCGTCTACTTATAAGATGTCTATGGTTATAACGTCATTGCAAACACGGCAATCTGTTGCGTCCACTGCAGTTTGCTACCTTATTCATACTTTTTGTCAAGTGATTTTTTTTAAGCAGGGTTTCATGAGGTACCTATACATAACGTTACGTTAGTCAATGTATCACACACAGTAACGTAACGTTAGTCAATGTATCACACACAGTAACATTACGTTAGTCAATGTATCACACACAGTAACGTAACGTTAGTCAATGTATCACGCACAGTAACATTACGTTAGTCAATGTATCACACACAGTAACGTAACGTTAGTCAATGTATCACACACAGTAACGTAACGTTAGACGGCAGTCAGCAGCACCGCGTATTTTAGCCACCTACAAAAAGACAAACATAGTCAAATAAAGGTCAGTTAAAATGTATACTATATTAAGAATATGTGTACATATTGCATAGGGTCCGGACATCTAAAAAGTACAACTCTGTTCATTGTTATGTTCATATATTTGTTATGTTTTTCATGTGTACGCACACATAAACACACATACAGTATGAGATGAGATCAATGAGATAAGGTAAGAACAGGATAGAAACTGCTGTGGAACTAGTTACAATGCAATATGCCATGGAAATACAATGTTAACACTTTTGTGCAAATAAGTACAGTTGCACTTGTTTTTTTCAAATGTGTTTATTCTGTAAAGGAATGAGTTACATGTTTAAAATGACTGGTTAATAGTGCTATTTTGAAGTGTAATGTCAGCACTATCTTTTTCCCTGCAATTTCAAATGCACTTGTTTTAATAAATAAATACAGCGTTTTAAAAGCATACACAATCTGTGTAAATATATTAGTCTGTGGTTAAATGACTTGAAAGGACTCGAAACTCAAAATGCAGGACTTGGGACTTGACTTGAGACTTTCCAGTCTTGACTTTGGACTTGACTCGGACTTGCCCTGTCTTGACTCGGGACTTGACTCGAGACTTGAGGGTAAAGACTTGAGACTTACTTGTGACTTGCAAAGCAATGACTTGGTCCCACCTCTGCCTGTACCTCCAAAATAACTACTCTCACTCTCTGCAAGGGATGAATATGAGTCACAAAAGTGAGTACATCCCTCACTTTTGTGACTGTATGTGCTTCCTCGGCGCAATAGTACATCAATTCATCTTGGATATACTTTACAGTAAATAGTGTTGAACTTGTTCAGCATAGTAGATTTACTTTCCTGATCCAGCACACAGCTTTTATTGATTAAATAGCTGGCAACATAACTGACAGAAAAGATGGGAATTGATAAGATTTTTCCGGCTCCACTTTCGATTTTGCTTGACAATTCGATTCCTTAACTGTTCTCCTATTGATTCTTATTTAGACACAAAAGAGAACAAAAAGGCGGATTATCAGCTGTTTTGTTTAGTTTAGAGATAATGTGACTTTACAAAGCCAACAGAAAGGTCTTGCAGTTTTTTGAAATGTTGCCTGTCATTAAAAATTTTTTTTTTGCATTCCAATTTGTAATAATCAGCTCGTTCTAGATGGCTAATGGGATCAATCCATTCTGCCTCTAAATCACTTGAAAATGCTTCTAAAAATCGCCAACAATGCTTTATTGTTGGCGGTTATTGTTGTTTGCGTTAGCACTTACAGCAGGGGTGTCAAACTATTTTTAGATCGGGAGCCACATGGAAAAAAATCTACTCCCAAGTGGGCCAGACTGGTAAAATCGCGGCATGATAACTTAAAAATAAAGACAATGTCAGATTGTTTTCTTTGTTTAAAGGGGAACATTATCACAATTTCAGAATGGTTAAAACCATTAAAAATCAGTTCCCAGTGGCTTATTATATTTTTCGAAGTTTTTTTCCAAATTTTACCCATCACGCAATATCCCTAAAAAAAAGCTTCAAAGTGCCTGATTTTAACCATTGTTATAAACACCCGTCCATTTTCCTGTGACGTCACATAGTGAAGCCAACACAAACAAACATGGCGGAAAGAACAGCAAGCTATAGCGACATTAGCTCGGATTCAGACTCGGATTTCAGCGGCTTAAGCGATTCAACAGATTACGAATGTATTGAAACGGATGGTTATAGTGTGGAGGCAGGTAGCAAAAACAAAATTGAAGAAGAAACTGAAGCTATTGAGCCATATCGGTTTGAACCGTATGCAAGCGAAACCGACGAAAGCGACACGACAGCTAGCGACACGGGAGAAAGCGAGGACGAATTCGCCGATCGCCTTCTAACCAATGATTGGTATGTGTTTGTATGGCATTAAAGGAAACTAACAACTATGAACTAGGTTTACAGCATATGAAATACATTTGGCAACAACATGCACTTTGAGAGTGCAGACAGCCCAATTTTCATCAAATAATATATTCTGTAGACATACCCTCATCCGCGCTCTTTTCCTGAAAGCTGATCTGTCCAGTTTTGGAGTTGATGTCAGCAGGCCAGGGAAGCTAGGGTCAATAGCTCGCTCGTCTGCGTGAACAAACTGCCGCCATAGCTTGCCGTGCTACCGAGGTCCTTTGTCCCTGAATTGCTCACACACTCCGGCAGATTCAATGGGGGTCTGGCGGCAGATTTCTTTGACTTTATCGTTGGAAATGCATCTGCTTTGAGTGTCACAGGATATCCACACATTCTTGCCATCTCTGTCGTAGCATAGCTTTCGTCGGTAAAGTGTGCGGAACAAACGTCCAATTTCTTGCCACTTTTGCATCTTTGGGCCACTGGTGCAACTTGAATCCGTCCCTGGTCGTGTTGTTACACCCTCCGACAACACACCGACGAGGCATGATGTCTCCAAGGTACGGAAAAATAGTCGAAAAAACGGAAAATAACAGAGCTGATTTGACTCGGTGTTTGAGAAAATGGCGGATTGCTTCCCGATGTGACGCCACGTTGTGACGTCATCGCTCCGAGAGCGAATATTAGAAAGGCGTTTAATTCGCCAAAATTCACCCATTTAGAGTTCGGAAATCGGTTTAAAAAATATATGGTCTTTTTTCTGCAACATCAAGGTATATATTGACGCTTACATAGGTCTGGTGATAATGTTCCCCTTTAAAAATAGAACAAGCACATTCTGAAAATGTACAAATCATAATGTTGTTTTTTTTTTTTTTACACGTACATGTTGCGGTTAATAGTATTCTTTATTTGTCGTTTTTTGTACTTTCTGAATAAATTGTGTGATAATGTTCATGAGTCATCTCATTGGTGTTAATTTTCAATCCATCAAGATAAAACAATAATATCAAAATTAAATTACAAGATGTTATTTATGTAGTTTGCTCAATTTCCTCGACTGGTGCACTAACATCATGTGGTGTATTTTTTATTTAATTTTATTTTTTTTATGTAGCATCATCTACAAAGATACAAATAATTGCTATTGCGACATCCAGTGGACACATTTAGAACAGCAATTTCTTTCATTCAAAAATTTCGGCTCATTTTTATACTTAGCAAACTCATTTTTATACTTAGCAAACTCATAACTTAATTTTCATAGAAAGTGCTTTCTTTTTTTCTTTTTAAAAAAAAAAACATTTTATGGAGTTGCTTTTTTTGGAACCTGCTGAACTTGCATCATGGTCACTGATGAAAAAAAAAATAGGTGGCTGTGTCGCATACTTTGCTACAAAAGAACCCCGCGTCTAACATGCGGCAACACGACCAGAGGTCACGCTCGCGATGATGAGCCTCTCGATATATAATTACCATTCTGTCTTCCCAAGGGCTCTTCCTTGGACAGCCCCTCAGCTTGCTTGTGTATCCGCAGCCCCCGGTGGAGAACATGAAGGATGGTGACTGACAGACCAGGGACAGGGTGACAAACAGGTTCCATCCGCGGCACTCGCTATTGATTTCAGCTCAGAGGTCTCCGCTTCATATGGCACAGTCAGGGTCAGCCGGCTGCCGACTGTACGCCGTAGCGAGCAATGGGGGGGACTGAGAAGACATTCTTATCATCACGGTCAGTTGCAAACGGGGATGTGACGTTGGCGAGCTGCAATTTTGCGATAACCTGCGCGCACCAAGCGATGCCGAGTATTACCGAAAATCATATACTACAATAGACGTTGATTATACTCCACCTTGCCTCGTGGGATACTCGTGGCGTAGTCGCTGCCGTTCAGAGCGTGCAGACTGGTTTCCCATAGTGCCTGGAAGAACATCAGTAGGTCACTGGCTTTGCTCTTGTTTGCATTTTTATTAGCATTTGTAGTATGTGCCAAAGGCTTGTGCTCAGTATTGCAGTGAAACCAGAAGGGTTATCTGGCTGGTTGTGTGATAAGGTTCCCTGGTCTCGTTGCAGCTTAATATTCATTTATAAATGGTGTCTTAGAAATAGTGAAAACCTTTACAAAGAAATGTGTACATTTTAATCCCTGCAGATTCTTTTTCATATTCTGTTTGTACACATTGCAATGGAGTGTGTGCGTTAGAGATGCGCGGATAGGCAATTATTTCATCCGCAACCGCATCAGAAAGTCGTCAACCATCCGCAATCCACCCGATCTAACATTTGATCAGAACTGCATCCGCCCGCACCCGCCCGTTGTTATATATCTAATATAGACGATGCAAGGCATTAGTGAGGTTATAAAGCTTTTGCCTGTTAAAGAAAGGAGACTGATCCAACGCAGCACAGACATTCGCGTGCCACGCTGTCACGACCCAGACGCACACCAGTGCGCAATCATATGGGAGCCGCGCTGAGCGCACCTCCAAGCGCGTCTCGCTGCCGGCGACGGCCGGGTATATGGGCCCGACGCTCCAGCGCCATCCATTTTCAGGGCTAGTTGATTTGGCAGGTGGGTTGTTACACACTCCTTAGCGGGTTCCAACTTCCATGGCCACCATCTTGCTGTCTATATCAACCAGGGTGAGCCCCACCGCTTTCGTGAGCGCACTGCGCGCGGAGTGACCCCTGTTACGTGCCCCCGGCCACGGGGGTGGCGGGCTGGTAAGCTGCTTACCTGCTGCGCGTGACGCCGGCCGCGGCGAAGGCGGACGAGGCGGGGTGTCGGTGCGGTGGGCGCGGTGGTGACCCTGGACGTGCGTCGGGCCCTTCTCGCGGATCGCCTCAGCTACGGCTCCCGGTGGGGCCCTCTCGGGGGAAGGGGCCTCGGTCCCGGACCCCGGCGAGGCGTCGGGGGCCTTCTCCGCTCCGTAAAAGTGTCCATCTCTTTTTTTTTTTCTTCTGTTGTGGCATATGCAGCAGGTGCCTGCTCGTTTTTCGTATGTGGGTAACAACATTTAACTATGTATATATTGTAATGTTCCCAGGAACGTAGGCTCATAGACTTATTCGTTTGTCTCGTATTTATTGTAATAAGATGCAATGTAACCACACAACAGCTCCAATGTGCGTCTTCCCTCTTTCCTGGCAAAACTCGAACTAACACTTCCTGTCAACAACGTCACTTCCCTAACTTGCCCGGAAGTCCCGCCCCCCAGCCAATGCCATTGGCTAACACCCCGTAGCTAGCCGCTACATCATATTTCCGAATTGGTTTAACTGCCACCCGCCTGAATCTATTTAAAATCTTTTTTTTTTTTTTTTCAATCGCCCGACCCGACCCGACCCGACCCGCTGATAAAATCTAATTTTTTAAATTTCATCCGCCCGATTTGCGGATAATCCGCGGACTCCGCGGTTGTGCCCGCAAACCGCGCATCTCTAGTGTGCGTACAAAACCTAAAACCAGTGAAGTTGGCACGTTGTGTAATTCGTAAATAAAAACAGAATACAATGATTTGCTAATCCTTTTCAACTTATATTCAATTGAATAGACTGCAAAGACAAGATATGTATTGTTTGAACTGAGAAACAAAATTTTTTTTTGCAAATAATCATTAACTTAGAATTTAATGGCAGAAAAAGTTGGCACAGGGGCATTTTTACCACTGTGTTACATGGCCTTTCCTTTTAACAACACTGAAGAGACACATTTTTGAAGGTTTTCAGGTGGAATTCTATCCCATTCTTGCTTGATGTACAACTTAAGTTGTTCAACAGTCCGGGGGTCTCCGTTGTGGTATTTTACGCTTCATAATGCACCACATATTTTCAACGGGAGACAGGTCTGGACTACAGGCAGGCCAGTCTAGTACCCGCACTCTTTTACTCGGAAGCCACGCTGTTTATAGCAGAAATAAGCAGGGGCGTCCATGAAAAAGACCTTGCTTGGATGGCAACATATGTTGCTCCAAAACCTGTATGTACCTTTCAGCATTAATGGTGCCTTCACAGATGTGTAAGTTACCCATGCCCTGGGCACTAATACACCCCCATACCATCACAGATGCTGGCTTTTGAACTTTGCGCCTATAACAGTCCGGTTGGTTCTTTTCCTCTTTGGCCCGAGGACTTGACGTCAACAGTTTCCAAAAACAATTTGAAATGTGGACTCGTCAGACCACAGAACACTTTTCCACTTTGTATCAGTCCATCTTAGATGAGCTCAGGCCCAGCGAAGCCGACGGCATTTCTGGGTGTTGTTGATAAACGGTTTTCGCCTCGCATAGGAGAGTTTTCACTTGCACTTACAGATGTAGCGACCAACTGTAGTTACTGACAGTGGGTTTCTGAAGTGTTCCTGAGCCCATGTGGTGATATCCTTTAGACACTGATGTCGCTTGTTGATGCAGTATAGCCTGAGGGATCGAAGGTCACGGGCTTAGCTGCTTACGTGCAGTGATTTCTCCAGATTCTCTGAACCCTTTGATGATATTACGGACCGTAGATGGTGAAATCCCTAAATTCCTTGCAATAGCTGGCTGGTTGAGAAAGGTTTTTCTTAAACAGTTCAACAATTTGCTCACACATTTGTTGACAAAGTGGTGACCCTCGCTCCATCCTTGTTTGTGAATGACTGAGCATTTCATGGAATCTACTTTTATACCCAATCATGGCACCCACCTGTTCACCTGTGGAATGTTCCAAATAAGTGTTTGATTAGCATTCCTCAACGTTATCAGTATTTATTGCCACCTTTCCCAACTTCTTTGTCACGTGTTACTGGCATCAAATTCTAAAGTTAATGATTATTTGCAAAAAAAAAAAAGTTTATCTGTTTGAACATCAAATATGTTGTCTTTGTAGCATATTCAACTGAATATGGGTTGAAAATGATTTGCAACTCATTGTATTCCGTTTATATTTACATCTAACACATCCAACTCATATGGAAACATGGTTTTTAATATAGTGTATGCTATTACGGGGTTTGTTTGTCCACTGTGCGATACCTACCTGGCTCACCACGATTTAATTTGATATTTACACTTTTCTGTTGATAATACGAGTCAAACACTTGGCGAGGAAACAAGCACTCAAGCAG
Organism: Nerophis lumbriciformis; assembly: GCF_033978685.3. Classification (NCBI taxonomy): domain Eukaryota; kingdom Metazoa; phylum Chordata; class Actinopteri; order Syngnathiformes; family Syngnathidae; genus Nerophis; species Nerophis lumbriciformis. The sequence goes on from NC_084580.2 coordinate 9,269,546, forward strand.
TACTCAAAGCAACCTGCCTTAAAGGGGAACATTATCACCGGACCTATGTAAGCGTCAATATATACATTGATGTTGCAGAAAAAAACAACATGTTTTTTTAACCGATTTCCGAACTCTAAATGGATGAATTTTGGCGAATTAAACGCCTTTCTAATATTCGCTCTTGGAGCGATGACGTCACAACGTGGCGTCACATCGGGAAGCAATCCGCCATTTTCTCAAACACCGAGTCAAATCAGCTCTGTTATTTTCCGTTTTTTCGACTGTTTTCCGTACCTTGGAGACATCATGCCTCGTCGGTGTGTTGTCGGAGGGTGTAACAACACGAACAGGGACGGATTCAAGTTGCACCAGTGGCCCAAAGATGCGAAAGTGGCAAGAAATTGGATGTTTGTTCCGCACACTTTACCGACGAAAGCTATGCTACGACAGAGATGGCAAGAATGTGTGGATATCCTGCGACACTCAAAGCAGATGCATTTCCAACGATAAAGTCAAAGAAATCTGCCGCCAGATTGAATCTGCCGGAGTGTGTGAGCAATTCAGGGACAAAGGTCCTCAGTAGCACGGCAAGCAATGGCGGCAGTTTGTTCCCGCAGACGAGCGAGCTAAACCCCCTGGATGTCTTGGCTCACATCGACCCTAGCTTCCCTGGGCTGCTGACATCAACTCCAAAACTGGACAGATCAGCTTTCAGGAAAAGAGCGCAGATGAGGGTATGTCTACAGAATATATTAATTGATGAAAATTGGGCTGTCTGCACTCTCAAAGTGCATGTTGTTGCCAAATGTATTTCATATGCTGTAAACCTAGTTCATAGTTGTTAGTTTCCTTTAATGCCAAACAAACACATACCAATCGTTGGTTAGAAGGCGATCGCCGAATTCGTCCTCGCTTTCTCTCGTGTCGCTGGCTGTCGTGTCGTTTTTGTCGGTTTCGCTTGCATACGGTTCAAACCGATATGGCTCAATAGCTTCAGTTTCTTCTTCAATTTCGTTTTCGCTACCTGCCTCCACACTACAACCATCCGTTTCAATACATGCGTAATCTGTTGAATCGCTTAAGCCGCTGAAATCCGAGTCTGAATCCGAGCTAATGTCGCTATAGCTTGCTGTTCTTTCCGCCATGTTTGTTTGTGTTGGTATCACTATGTGACGTCACAGGAAAATGGACGGGTGTTTATAACGATGGTTAAAATCAGGCACTTTGAAGCTTTTTTTAGGGATATTGCTTGATGGGTAAAATTTTGAAAAAAACTTCGAAAAATATAATAAGCCACTGGGAACTGATTTTTAATGGTTTTAACCATTCTGAAATTGTGATAATGTTCCCCTTTAAGGTAGCGTTGCAATTTTCAACGCTGACAAAGCAGGTATGCCTGATATAAAACGCTCAAACGTGAAGTAAGCCTCCGCTTTTCCAAAATGTGCTATCTTGATTGTTAACTTACATCAGTTTCCATTTCAGTTCAAATGTGAAAAGTACCTACCCCCAGTACCTGATCAGCTGGGGGTCCAAATGTGCCAACTCGATACCATATGAGTGTTATAAACCCGTGCTAATCGCACATTGGTTGAGCAGATGGCTTGTATCCATGTAGCCAGGTTACATGGCTTGAAATGACATAAACAATCACGTTTACATTAGCCTACCCTGTGCCATCCAGTATTATACTCTATAATTCCCACTTGGCTGCAGCGGCCCTTGTTTTTCTGCCCTTGGTCTCCTATTGGATAACATTGATCTGCTGATAACAAAATACATGATGAGAAATAAACACCCCCTTTCTCTACTATTGGCTGTTGTTGTTGTTTGTTTGGGTGTCTTGCTGCGTTGAATGTAGCCTGGTTTCTCTCACCATACTTTTTTTTTTCTTTTTCTTTCTTTTGGACAAGATTCAGGTGTACCCTTAACTTGTTTCATTAGTCATCTGCAGATACACCGAAATCGTGTCTGAATTGAAGAAATTAAACATTTAAAAAAAAAAATACAATAAGATGACATAAGAAATTAATTCAAACATACATAAATTCCTAATAAAACATATATTCTATGAAAAATAATAATTTCTGAATGTTTTGACTTTGTCGTCCTTGATTCTACTCTCATCGTTTACCCTTTTCATCCTTTTTGTTATGTTTTTTTCAATTTTTCAGAAATCTAAAAGGGACTACTGAAATGCAACATACACTATATTGCCAAAAAGTATTTAGCCACCCATCCAAATGATCAGAATCAGGTGTCCTAATCACTTGGCCCGGCCACAGGTGTAGCAAATCAAGCACTTAGGCATGGAGACTGTTCCTACAAATATTTGTGAAAGAATGTGCCGCTCTCAGGAGTTCAGTGATTTCCATGAACTGTCATAGGATACCACCTGTGCAACAAATCCAGTTGTGAAATTTCCTCGCTCCTAAATATTCTGGGTTTTGAGGTTGCCAGGAGAACGGTACATTTCGGACTGCATTGTGCCGAGTGTGAAATTTGGTGGAGGAGGAATTATGGTGTGGGGTTGTTTTTCAGGAGTTGGGCTTGGCCCCTCAGTTCCAGTGAAAGGAACTTTGAATGCTCCAGAATACCAAAACATTTTGGACAATTCCATGCTCCCAACCTTGTGGGAACAGTTTGGAGCGGGCCCCTTCCTCTTCCAACATGACTGTGCACCAGTGCGCAAAGCAAGGTCCATAAAGACATGGAGTCTGATGTGGATGAACTTGACTGGCTTGCACAGAGTCCTGACCTGAACCCGATAGAACACCTTTGGGATGAATTAGAACGGAGACTGAGGGGCAGGCCTTCTCAACCAACATCAGTGTGTGACCTCACCAATTTGGAAGAATGGTCGAAAATTCCTATAAACACACTCCGCAACCTTGTGGACAGCCATCCCAGACGAGTTGAAGCTGTAATAGCTGTAAAAGGTGGACCGACATCATATTGAACCCTATGGGTTAGGAATGGGATGGCACTTCAAGTTCATATGTGAGTCAAGGCAGGTGTCCAAATACTTTTGGCAATATAGTGTAATTTAAAGCAGTGTTTTTCAACCTTTTTTGAGGTCACGAGCAGAAATCATTAAAAAACGAAACTCAGTTGACAGTAAAAAGTCGTTGTCGCAAGTGTTGTATATGAATTCAAACCATAACCAAGCATGCATCACTATAGCTCTTGTCTCAAAGTAGGTGTACTGTCACCACCTGTCACATCACGCCCTGACCTATTTGGAGTTTATTGCTGTTTTCCTGTGTGTAGTGTATTAGTTCTTGTCTTGCGCTCCTATTTTGGTGGCTTTTTCTCTTTTTTTGGTATTTTCCAGTAGCAGTTTCATGTCTTCCTTTGAGCGATATTTCCTGTATCTACTTTGTTTTAGCAGTCAAGAATATTTCAGTTGTTTTTATCCTTCTTTGTGGGGACATTGTTGATTGTCATGTACATTGTGGACGCCGTTTTTGCTCCACAGTAAGTCTTTGCTGTCGTCCAGCATTCTGTTTTTGTTTACTTTGTAGCCAGTTCAGTTTTAGTTTAGTTCCGCATAGCCTTCCCTAAGCTTCAATGCCTTTTCTTAGGGGCACTCACCTTTTGTTTATTTTTGGTTTAAGCATTAGATACCTTTTTACCTGCACGCTGCCTCCCGCTGTTTCCGACATCTACAAAGCAATTAGCTACCGGCTGCCACCTACTGATATGGAAGAGTATTACACGGTTACTCTGCCGAGCTCTAGACAGCACCGACACTCAACAACAACACATCATTTGCAGACTATAATTACTGGTTTGCAAAAAATATTTTTAACCCAAATAGGTGAAATTAGATAATCTCCCACGGCACACCAGACTGTATCTCACGGCACACTAGTGTGCCGCGGCACAGTGGTTGAAAAACACTGCTTTAAAGCACTGATGATAGAAGCCCGTTTTACTGCGTCTTGGACATTTACCATAGTGGCTTAGTGAGTTACAGTCCAGTGGTCATCAGTTATATGTCCTTGTTCAGAGGCGTGGGAGGGGGGCTACGGGCAGGGGTTGTCAGATAGTTTTTTTTATATGCTTTAATGACAAACAAATGAAATTAAAATGAAAGCTCTGCGCGCTGATGTGTAGAGTTGTTTGTGATGCACGTCCATTTTAATCAACACTGGCTGTATTTTACATTAACGGCTGACATGGATCGGCTGGTCTTTAAAGCAGCTGCAACAGGCGTCCTCCGGATCACATGTAGAATACTGTAGGAAATGTGCTTTTCCTTTGTGAAAGAATAGGCTTTTAATGTTTCTCTCTAAAATAATAATGTTGTCTTACCCAACGCCATATATCATCTAGTGCAAGGGTGTCAAACGTATGGCCCGCAAACAGGTTTTATCCGGCCCGCGGGATGAGTTTGCTAAGTATAAAAACTACCCGAAATTTTTAAAAGGAAAAAAACTGCTGTTCTAAATGTGTCCACTAGATGTCGCAATAGCAATTATTTGTGTCTTTGTAGATTATGCTACATATGTAAAAAAATAAAATAAACCACTTGATGTTAGTGCGCCAGTTGAGGAAAATGAGCAAACTACACAAAGAACATCTTGTAATTTGATTTTGATATTGTTTTATCTTGATAGATTGAAAATTAACACCAATGAGTTGACTGATGGGGAAAAAAATTGGGAACAGGTGGGTGCCATGATTGGGTATAAAAGTAGATTCCATGAAATGCTCAGTCATTCACAAACAAGGATGGGGCGAGGGTCACCACTTTGTCAACAAATGCGTGAGCAAATTGTTGAACAGTTTAGGAAAAACCTTTCTCAACCAGCTATTGCAAGGAATTTAGGGATTTCACCATCTACGGTCCATAATATCATCAAAGGGTTCAGAGAATCTGGAGAAATCACTGCACGTAAGCAGCTAAGCCCGTGACCTTCGATCCCTCAGGCTGTACTGCATCAACAAGCGACATCAGTGTGTAAAGGATATCACCACATGGGCTCAGGAACACTTCAGAAACCCACTGTCAGTAACTACAGTTGGTCGCTACATCTGTAAGTGCAAGTTAAAACTCTCCTATGCAAGGCGAAAACCGTTTATCAACAACACCCAGAAACGCCGTCGGCTTTGCTGGGCCTGAGCTCATCTAAGATGGACTGACACAAAGTGAAAAAGTGTCTGACGAGTCCACATTTCAAATTGTTTTTGGAAATTGTGGACGTCGTGTCCTTCGGACCAAAGAGGAAAAGAACCATCTGGATTGTAATAGGCGCAAAGTTGAAAAGCCAGCATCTGTGATGGTATGGGGGTGTATTAGTGCCCACGGCATGGGTAAATTACACATCTGTGAAGGCACCATTAATGCTGAAAGGTACATACAGGTTTTGGAGCAACATATGTTGCCATCCAAGCAACGTTACCATGGACGCCCCTGCTTATTCCAGCAAGACAATGCCAAGCCACGTGTTACATCAACGTGGCTTCA
>NC_084580.2:9280000-9340000 GCF_033978685.3 Nerophis lumbriciformis
AAACTTCGACTAATAATGTGTTGAAGTCCAGCATGTTTGAGCCTGTTTTTTTCCGAGGTTTCAAGGACTCAAGGAGCTTTATTTGTAATACTCATACACATTTGCACATGTACAAAACAACATTTGGTCTCAGGTCCCGGCAAGTATTAAGAAAAACCATTAATAAAAAATGTATTCCCCTCCCGAGAGGGAGTTTTTCCTTGCCTCCATCGCCATGTGGGGTTCTCATTAAAGTGTGAGCAGCGTCATGTTGTCATTATATAATACACTTAACTTGACTTTGTTTCATGAATATGGTTCTGATAAAACTGCCGCTGTAGCAAAAAAAAAAACGTCCAAGCTAATCTCTTCTGTTTACAAACCACTCCCTTAGCTGCAACCTCTTTCCCCCGATTGGTCCTCTCATTTCCCAAACAACCGTCTGCATTTCACCTAAAAGCTTTGTGAGCTTGCACACCTCTGTCCTCATGAATCCATGCTGGCTGCCAAGGTTATGTACGTACATTATTTAACAATAATGGGAAATGACCTTATTTAAAGACGGGATTGATGAGTACTTCCCAATAGGGTCAGTCAGGGTTAAATTAAGAGTTGCCTCTCTTTGTGAATCCATTCTACTTTCATTTTGCTACCTTGCCTACCACTTGTTCAGCACTTACCCTTCACCCTGACAGTCTTTTAGACGTCTCTGAGATTGTTCTTTTTTTGCGTTAATTATGGGGTTTTCTGTTTTCTGTAATTAAAAAAATAGCAAAATACCATTAAAAACTGGCAACAATATTGTATAAAATTTAATAAAAGATACAACTCATTAAAACATTCATTAATTGATTATTTTGTAATCAGATAAATCATACTTTTAAATTTTGATTAATCATGATTAATCAACACATTTCGTAATTTAAATTGACCTCAAAAAGTGGCCCCAATTTTTTTGACAAAAATTAAATTGTATTGCCCAAATGTCATACACAAGCATTTTTTAAATGTTTTAATTTAATGCACATCATTGATTTACTCAAAACCTGGTCACAGTTGTATCTTAAGTCCTGTCCAGGTTTATTTTGATGTGAAATTTGCCAGTCGGAGTCTCTTTTCTCATTTTTGCACAGACCTGATGATCACTGAGTGTATAAGAATTCACCCCGCCTTTCAGGTACTATAACCCAGTGTTTTTCAACCTTTTTTGAGCCAAGGCACATTTTTTGCGTTGAAAAAATCCGGAGGCACACCACCAGCAGAAATCATTAAAAAACGAAACTCAGTTGACAGTAAAAAGTCGTTGTCGCAATTGTTGGATATGACGTTAAACCATAACCAAGCATGCATCAATATAGCTCTTGTCTCAAAGTAGGTGTACTGTCACGACCTGTCACATCACGTCGTGACTTATTTTGAGTTTTTTGCTGTTTTCCTGTCTGTAGTGTTTTAGTTCTTGTCTTGTGCTCATATTTTGGTGGCTTTTTCTCTTTTTTTTATATTTTCTTGTAGCAGTTTCATGTCTTCCTTTGAGCGATACTTCCCGCATCTACTTTGTTTTAGCAACCAAGAATAGTTCAGTTGTTTTTATCCTTCTTTTTGGGGACATTGTTCATTGTCATGTCATGTTCGGATGTACATTGTGGACACCGTCTTTGCTCCACAGTAAGTCTTTGCTGTCGTCCAGCATTCTGTTTTTGTTTACTTTGTAGCCAGTTCAGTTTTAGTTTCGTCTTGCATAGCCATCCGAAAGCTTCAATGCCTTTTCTTAGGGGCACTCACTTTTTGTTTATTTTTTGGTTTAAACATTAGATACCTTTTAACCTGCACGCTGCCTCCCGCTGTTTCCGACATCTACAAAGCAATTAGCTACCGGCTGCCACCTACTGATATGGAAGAGTATTACACGGTTACTCTGCCGAGCTCTAGACAGCACCGACACTCAACAACAACACATAATGCAAAAAATATTTTTAACCCAAATAGGTGAAATTAGATCATCTCCCACGGCACACCAGACTGTATCTCACGGCACACTCGTTGAAAAACACTGCTCTAACCATACGTGGTAAAGGTAAAGGAGCATGTGCGCTCAAAAATAAATAGTGTGATTACCAGTAATCTTCAACTATACATTTTTAATGCGATCATTTTTTGTGATTAATCACTTGAAGTAACTGGTTATTTTTGGCAGCCCTAATTAAAATGTCGTTCTTGTTTTTTTAATGAATTCAGGAGAAATGATATCAGACACTCCAGGTCTCAGCGTGTGACTCAAAAGGGCACACCAGATTGACAATGTGCGATACAGTGTTGGGAAGAATTGTTATATAGTGTGTACGGGCAAGGGGAGGAAAAAAAGCCAAGCGCCTGATTGTGGGAGAGATTTGAAAGGGCCAGCTTCTTTTTTTTCTTTGTATGACGACTTACAGTATCAGCCTGCCCTGGCTTTAATGCTTTTGCTATGGAGTAATTTTTTTTTTCCCCCTTTCTTCAAGCCAGTCCATTTTTCACTGCGACGAATTGCTCCCGACAGCCCAACGGCCAGACCAACATTTCACAAAATGTAAAAGGTCTGGCGCAAATGAGGTCTGACCTTATCGATAGGCGGTGCCCATCCATCTAGAAGCAGACCTCCTGTCGCCCGGTGAAACACGGCGGGTCCACTAAACCTCCCCACCTTCCCTCAGCGCCTCCTATTCACCGCTCTGCACTTTTCTCTCTGGATCTTTTATGTGTCGGACAGTGAATTGAGCTACACTTGATTGTTTGTCTATTCATACATCGCAGGCAATATCTCAGACTCCACTTGATTTAGACTGTTATCTGTTGTGATAGATTGACGTGTGCGTCTCCACTGGGCTTTGGCAGCCTCTCAATTATATTGATTTCTTCAGGGGATGCTGCTTGCGGTACTGCATTATTATTTTCTTCCAAGCTCTGCCTCAGTCACCACTGCTTCGACAACACCGGAGAAATTAGGGGTGTAATGGTACGCCATTTTTGGTGGGTCATTTTGGGTACAATAAGAGAAAATATTAGACTTAGACTTAGACTTCCTTTTTTATTGTCATTCAAATTTGAACTTTACAGTACAGATAAGAACGAAATTTTGTTAAATTAGCTCATGGTAGTGCAGGAAAAAAAATCAATAAGGTGCAGATATAAATAAATAGATTACTGTACAGATAAATATATTGCACTTTTGCATATGCATCCACATTTATGGATGTATGTTATATTGTCTTTATATTCCAGCGAGTTAATCCATTTTTGCGGGGAATTGAGGGGATTATTATGATGCGTTCAAGAGTCTTACAGCCTGAGGGAAGAAGCTATTACAGAGGTTCTGCTACGGAGGCTGCGGAACCTCTTTCTAGAGTCCAGCAGTGAAAACAGTCCTTGGTGGGGGTGGGAGGAGTCTCTCCAGAGTTAGTGTTCAGTTATACTTTTAACAGTGTTTCTTATTGTAGATGTTATAATTTTTTAAATTCATCAGTTAATAGTGTTTTGTTTATTTTATTTTTTAAGTGACTACTTAGTTTATATTTTTATTTCCTTTTTTAATTTCGAGAGCTTTTTATATTTTGGATCAGGGGTGTCCAAACTTTTTGTAAAATATTATCATTAATAATTAGTGTGAAAATTGCATCGTTTTCACATTGCATGACATATTTTTGCTCTTTTTTCTTACATTTTTACGGTTTTTTTCCCCAGCAATATAGTGTGGGCCTTTCCTGTAGGAAAATAATAATGGTAACGATAATAACAATAGTCTGTGATGCGGTGGCGACTTGTCCAGGGTGTACCCCGCCTTCCTTTTTTAATTTCGAGAGCTTTTAATATTTTGGATCAGGGGTGTCCAAATTTTTGTAAAATATTATCATTAATAATTAGTGTGAAAATTGCATCGTTTTCACATTGCATGACATATTTTTGCTCTTTTTTCTTACATTTTTACGTTTTTTTCCCCCAGCAATATAGTGTGGGCCTTTTCCTGTAGAAAAATAATAATGATAATGATAATAACAATAGTCTGTGATGAGGTGGCGACTTGTCCAGGGTGTACGCCGCCTTCCTTTTTTATTTTCGAGAGCTTTTAATATTTTGGATCAGGGGTGTCCAAATTTTTGTAAAATATTATCATTAATAATTAGTGTGAAAATTGCATCGTTTTCACATTGCATGACATATTTTTGCTCTTTTTTCTTACATTTGTACGTTTTTTTTTTCCCCAGCAATATAGTGTGGGCCTTTTCCTGTAGGAAAATAATAATGATAACGATAATAACAATAGTCTGTGATGCGGTGGCGACTTGTCCAGGGTGTACCCCACCTTCCTTTTTTAATTTCGAGAGCTTTTAATATTTTGGATCAGGGGTGTCCAAACTTTTGTAAAATATTATCATTAATAATTAGTGTCAAAATTGCATCGTTTTCACATTGCATGACATATTTTTGCTCTTTTTTCTTACATTTTTACGTTTTTTTCCCCCAGCAATATAGTGTGGGCCTTTTCCTGTAGGAAAATAATAATGGTAACGATAATAACAATAGTCTGTGGTGAAGTGGCGACTTGTACAGGGTGTACACCGCCTTCCGCCCGAATGCAGCTGAGATAGGCTCCGGCACCCCCCGCAAACCCAAAAGGGACAAGCGGTAAAAAATGGATGGATGAAGAGAACAAAATGCAGAACATAAAGCTGCTTAGGTTTTGTGTAAACAACTTGAAATGATCGAAAATAAAAAGTTTTCCACAACAATACAGTTTTTACCAGTATTTTTTTATTTTTAAGAAATTCATGCTCCTTGTCGCCTGAAGTGGTGGCATTACCAGTTCCAGCTTGTAGCCATGTTACCGAACAGTTACCAAACTGCCACAGGGAAGGCAGAAAGTGATATACATACAGTCGCGGTCAAAAGTTGACCTACACTTGTAAAGAACATAATGTCATGGCTGTCTTGAGTTTCCAATAATTTCTACAACTCTTATGTTTTTGTGATAGAGTGATTGGAGCACATACTTGTCACAAAAAACATTCATGAAGTTTGGTTCTTTTATGAATTTATTATGGGTCTACTGAAAATGTGACCAAATCTGCTGGGTCAAAAGTATACATACCATACTTGCCAACCTTGAGACCTCCGATTTCAGGAGGTGGGGGGTGGGGCGGGGTGTGGTTGGGGGCGTGGTTAAGAGGGGAGGAGTATATTGACAGCTAGAATTCACCAAGTCAAATATTTCATACATACTTATGTATATATATATATATATATATATATATATATATATATATATATATATATATATATATATATATATATATATATATATATATATATATATATATATATTTGGATACTAGTGTCCAAATAACTCTAAATTAAGTCTTTGTTACTTAGAATATGTTACCCTAGTGTCCAAATAACTCTAAATTAAGTCTTTGTTACTTAGAATATGTTACCCTAGTGTCCAAATAACTCTAAATTAAGTCTTTGTTACTAAGACTGTTACCCTAGCGTCCAAATAACTCTAAATTAAGTCTTTGTTACTTAGAATATGTTACCCTAGCGTCCAAATAACTCTAAATTAAGTCTTTGTTACTTGGAATATGTTACCCTCGTGTCCAAATAACTCTAAATTAAGTCTTTGTTACTAAGAATATGTTACCCTAGTGTCCAAATAACTCTAAATTAAGTCTTTGTTACTTAGAATATGTTACCCTAGTGTCCAAATAACTCTAAATTAAGTCTTTGTTACTCAGAATATGTTACCCTAGTGTCCAAATAACTCCAAATTAAGTCTTTGTTACTAAGAATATGTTACCTTAGTGTCCAAATAACTCTAAATTAAGTCTTTGTTACTAAGAATATGTTACCCTAGTGTCCAAATAACTAAATTAAGTCTTTGTTACTAAGAATATGTTACCCTAGTGTCCAAATAACTCTAAATTAAGTCTTTGTTACTTAGAATATGTTACCCTAGTGTCCAAATAACTCTAAATTAAGTTTTTTTTACTAAGAATATGTTACCCTAGTGTCCAAATAACTCTAAATTAAGTCTTTGTTACTTAGAATATGTTACCCTAGTGTCCAAATAACTAAATTAAGTCTTTGTTACTAAGAATATGTTCCCCTAGTGTCCAAAGAACTCTAAATTAAGTCTTTGTTACTAAGAATATGTTACCCTAGTGTCCAAATAACTCTAAATTAAGTCTTTGTTACTTAGAATATGTTACCCTAGTGTCCAAATAACTCTAAATTAAGTCTTTGTTACTTAGAATATGTTACCCTAGTGTCCAAATAACTCTGAATTAAGTCTCTGTTACTTAGAATGTTACCCTAGTGTCCAAATAACTAAATTAAGTCTTTGTTACTAAGAATATGTTCCCCTAGTGTCCAAATAACTCTAAATTAAGTCTTTGTTACTTAGAATATGTTACCCTAGTGTCCAAATAACTCTAAATTAAGTCTTTGTTACTAAGAATATGTTACCCTAGTGTCCAAATAACTCTAAATTAAGTCTCTGTTACTTAGAATGTTACCCTAGTGTCCAAATAACTAAATTAAGTCTTTGTTACTAAGAATATGTTCCCCTAGTGTCCAAATAACTCTAAATTAAGTCTCTGTTACTTAGAATATGTTACCCTAGTGTCCAAATAACTCTAAATTAAGTCTCTGTTACTTAGTATATGTTCCCCTTACTAAAGTGTCACCAAAAATATATAACTTTGTCTTGAATTCCAAAAAATAAAATAAAATATATGTTCACTAAAGAAGGGTTTGGTGAGTGCGCATATGAAACTGGTGGGGTTCGGTACCTCCAACAAGGTTAAGAACCACTGCTATAGGGTTTTATCCATCTTGTGTGATCCAGTCTAAAATCACATCCATCATAGATATATCTCAGTGTGGCGGCCCCTTATTCGCTTTACGTGCATGTGTGTGACCTCGCCGTGCTGCATGTGCTCCAGCATGTAAAAATGTGCTCTGCATTCTTGATGAATTATGCATGATTGCCAGGGGACTAAGAACAATGGTATCTGGAAGGCTTCCTGGCCAGGAATGCAGGAACACTGTAGACAACTGCAATGCCTTGAATTAACTGCATTATGATGCATGTTATTTTGAAGACAAGGAAGAAAAGTTAAACTGTCGTTGTCAAGTTGAGAAGCCTGGGACTAACCTTTAACAGGTTTTTTCTACATACCGTGATCCAGTGGTTCTCAACCTTTTTTCCAGTGATGTACCCCCTTTGAACATTTTTTTAATTCAAGTACCCCCTAATCAGAGCAAAGCATTTTTGGTTGAAAAAAAGAGATAAAGAAGTAAAATACAGCACTATGTCATCAGTTTCTGATTTATTAAATTGTATAACAGTGCAAAATATTGCTAATTTGTAGTGGTCTTTCTTGAACTATTTGGAAAAAAAGATATAAAAATAACTAAAAACTTGTTGAAAAATAAACAAGTGATTCAATTATGAATAAAGATTTCTACACATAGAAGTAATCATCTACTTAAAGTGCCGTCTTTGGGGATTGTAATAGAGATCCATCTGGATTCATGAACTTAATTCTAAACATTTCTTCACAAAAAAAGAAATCTTTAACATCAATATTTATGGAAAATGTCCACAAAAAATCTAGCTGTCAACACTGAATATTGCATTGTTGCATTGTAATGAATAGAATAGCCTACTTGATTTGATGTTCAGTTTATGAACTTACATTCATATTTTGTTGAAGTATTATTCAATAAATATATTTATAAAGGATTTTTTAATTGTTGCTATTTTTAGAATATTAAAAAAAAATCTCATACCCCCATTTGAGAACCACTGCCGTGATCCACTACATAAAATGACCCATATGCACCAGTGTAACATACTTTGAGTAATGTATTCATTTTTGCTGTAACAAAGTAATGTAAGGCATTCTTATATCATAACATTCTACTAGGGTTGTCGCAATACCAATAATTTAGGACAGGTACCGGTACCAAAATGTATATCGATACTAGTGTTGTCCCAATACCAATATTTTGGTACCGGTACCGATACTTTTCTAAATAAAGGGGACCACAAAACATTGCATTATTGGCTTTTTTTTTAACACAAAATCTTAGGGTACATTAAACATATGTTTCTTATTGCAACTTGTCTTTTATTAGTAAGTAAGCAAACTAATTTAGTCTGCTGACATATGCAGTAACATATTGTGTCATTTTCCATTCTATTATTTTATCAACATTATTAAGGACAAGTGGTAGCAAACAAATTATTAATCTACTTGTCCATTTACTGTTAATATCTGCTTACTTTCTCTTTCAACATGTTCTATCTACATTTCTGTGAAAATGTAATAATTTAGTCTTCTGTTGTTTGGATGTTTTACATTAGTTATGGATGATACCACAAATTTGGGTATCAATCCGATACCAAGTCGTTACAGGATCATACATTGGTCATATTCAAAGTCCTCATGTGTCCAGGGACATATTTCCTGAGTTTATAAACATAATATATACTTTTAAAAAACGAAAGAAGATGTTGTGATGCCAAAAAATATCAACGTAATCGTAGTAGTATTGACTAGATACTTTGGTATCATTACAGTGGATGTCAGGTGTAGATTCACCAATGGCGTTTGTTTACATTTTGACGCCAGTGCGCTACGGTGTGTAGTGAAGCATGTTTAGCTATTCCTCGTCCTGCAGGGATGATACTTGTAAGAAACTTACTTTATTTGTCGCCATGGAGGCGAGGATTAGTGATTTAGAAGTAGCTAAAACACTGTCGACTGAGACTGAACTTTAGCTGCTAGCTAGCTAGCCATGTCTTAAAGCACCTCTTCCTGAGGGCGTTTCAGTGTTATAACTTCACCTTTATCTTTAGTTTTTCTGCCAAAATGCGTCCATTCTCCCTATTCTGTCTACACACTGTGTCTGTGTGTAAGTACTCTGTGATTGTGCGCTGCCGAACATGCTCGTGTGCTCGTAACCCAACAATGACACGATGTGAAGACGACGGGGGGCGGGGGGGTGGTGGACCAGTACTTTTCAGAGGTGGTATACTACCGAATATGATTCATTAGTATCGCGGTACTATACTAATACCGGTATACCATAAAACTCTAATCGATACTTTTCGATACTTTTACAAATAAAGGGAAATACGAAAAATTTAAATATTGGCTTTATTTTAACAGAAAATCTTACAATGCATTAAACACTCACAGTCAAAGAACAATTTTACAAAGTTATATTAAAAGGCATTGAAATGGCATATATATACATATATATGTATATATATATATATATATATATATATATATATATGTATATATATATATACATATATATACATTTATATATATATATATATATATATATATATATATATATATATATATATATATATATATATATTTATATATATATATATATATATATATATATATATATATATATATATATATATATATTTATATATATACCTTTAACAACAACCACTGTTGAAAAGTGATGTGCTTTAAAATACATAACATATTGTAAAGACATAAAAACAAACCATGAAATATAGTTGGAAACAAAGAAGTACAAGACATAAAAAAATGTGAGTAAAAGCCGGAGAATAAAAGAGGGTCTTAAGATGCATTTTACAAGTGTACAATCAAGGGGCTTGTTTACAATATTGATATTATTATAATTAATATCAGTAATTAATAATAATAGATGTGTCCAGGGTGTACCCTGCCTTCTGCCCCCTCTAAGCTGTAGAAAACTGATGGATGGATGGTGACCCTAATGAGGATAAGTGGTATAGAAAACAAATGGATGGATAATTAATATACTTTTTTGATATTGCATATTAAGATTAGTATGATTTGTATTCTACATGTTTGGCAATATTCACTTGTTTTGGTTAACGTAACTAAATTGTAACGCATACAAATCTACATTATGTATTACATTTTAGAATATTATATGGCAACAGTCTGGCAATTTTTTTCTCTTTTTATTGACAAAATGCAAAAAAAAACAAAAAACAGTAGGTTGATCCCCTATTGTGGATAACTGTTCAAATGTGTTTATTAGAGATGTCCGATAATGGCTTTTTTGCCGATATCCGATATTCCGATATTGTCCAACTCTTAATTACCGATTCCGATATCAACCGATACCGATATATACAGTCGTGGAATTAACACATTATTATGCCTAATTTTGTTGTGATGCCCCGCTGGATGCATTAAACAATGTAACAAGGTTTTCCAAAATAAATCAACTCAAGTTATGGAAAAAAAATGCCAACATGGCACTGACATATTTAATATTGAAGTCACAAAGTGCATTATTTTTTTTAACATGCCTCAAAACAGTAGCTTGGAATTTGGGACATGCTCTCCCTGAGAGAACATGGGGAGGTTGAGGTGGGCGGGTTTGGGGGGGGGGCGGGGTTGAGATGAGGGGGGTAGGGATAGCGGGGGGTGTATATTGTAGCGTCCCGGAAGAGTTAGTGCTGCAAGGGGTTCTGGGTATTTGTTCTGTTGTGTTTATGTTGTGTTACGGTGTGGATGTTCTCCCGAAATGTGTTTGTCATTCTTGTTTGGTGTGGGTTCACAGTGTGGCGCATATTTGGAACAGTGTTAAAGTTGTTTATACGGCCACCCTCAGTGTGACCTGTATGGCTGTTGACCAAGAATGCCTTGCATTCATTTGTGTGTGTGAAAAGCCGTAGATATTATGTGACTGGGTCGGCACGCAAAGGCAGTGCCTTTAAGGTTTATTGGCGCTTTGTACTTCTCCCTACGTCCGTGTACACAGCGGCGTTTTAAAAAGTCATAAATTGTACTTTTTGAAACCGATACCGATAATTTACGATATTACATTTTAAAGTATTTATCGGCCGATAATATCGGCAGTCCGATGTTATCGGACATCCCTCGTGTTTATTATTAAAAATAAATGCGATTTTGTTTTCTACATTCATTATTATTAGCCCCTTGTGTATCGTTGTGTATGTTGCATTTGAACCTTGGGGTGCCTGATGGAGGCTCCCACTTCCTCGGAGTAAAGACGACGAGCTCTCCCAGTCAGATCTGCCCCAACAAGAGGAGACACTTCGGACAAGTTAAACCGTGATAAATCTGCACATCAGGATGATTTAAAACGTGCGGCCGCTGCTTTGTGCCGACGTGTCATATTGCCGCCCCCGCAGCAGTGTGGCTCTTTAAAGAGGAGGGGGGGGGTTGATGAAAGAGTGAGAGGTAACGGTGACGGGCTTAACTTGTAGAGGAAATGGAACACGGTTTGATTAATTGCAGTGCAGCTGATTGGGAAGGCAGATGCTGTGGGTGAACAGGTTCTACAGTATGTGCATGGGTGTTGGGGGTTGGGGCTGTTGACGTACTTGATTTTGTATTTATCACTAAGCATGAGACCAACAACCCACATTCATATTTTGTGGCATTTTCTGACTCAACTAGCAGGCTACAAGCTATAGCTGCACATACGCTATATTGCCAAAAGTATTTGGCCACCTGCCTTGACTCACATATGAACTTGAAGTGCCATCCCATTCCTAACCCATAGGGTTCAATATGATGTCGGTCCACCTTTTGCAGCTATTACAGCTTCAACTCTTCTGGGAAGGCTGTCCACAAGGTTGCGGAGTGTGTTTATGGGAATTTTCGACCATTCTTCCAAAAGCGCATTGGTGAGGTCACACACTGATGTTGGTCGAGAAGGCCTGGCTCTCAGTCTCCGTTTTAATTCATTCCAAAGGTGTTCTATCGGGTTCAGGTCAGGGCTCTGTGCAGGCCAGTCAAGTTCATCCACACCAGACTCTGTCATCCATGTCTTTATGGACCTTGCTTTGTCATGTTGGAAGAGGAAGGGTGCAAACTGTTCCCACAAGGTTGGGAGCATGGAATTGTCTAAAATGTTTTGGTATCCTGGAGCATTCAAAGTTCCTTTCACTGGAACTAAGGGGCCAAGCCCAACTCCTGAAAAACAAGCCCGCACCATAATTCCTCCTCCACCAAATTTCACACTCGGCACAATGCAGTCCGAAATGTAGCGTTCTCCTGGCAACCTCCAAACCCAGACTCGTCCATCAGATTGCCAGATGGAAAAGCGTGATTCATCACTCCAGAGAACACGTCTCCACTGCTCTAGAGTCCAGTGGTGGCGTGCTTTACACCACTGCATCTAACGCTTTGCATTGGACTTGATGATGTATGGCTTAGATTCAGCTGCTCGGCCATGGAAACCCATTCCATGAAGCTCTCTGCGTACTGTACGTGGGCTAATTGGAAGGTCACATGAAGTTTGGAGCTCTGGAACAACTGACTGTGCAGAAAGTCTTTGCACTATGCGCTTCAGCATCCGCTGACCCCTATCTGTCAGTTTACGTGGCCTACCACTTGGTGGCTGAGTTGCTGTTGTTCCCAAACCCTTCCATTTTCTTATAATAAAACCGACAGTTGACTTTGGAATATTTAGGAGCGAGGAAATTTCACGACTGGATTTGTTGCACAGGTGGCATCCTATGACAGTTCCACGCTGGAAATCATTGAGAGCGGCCCATTCTTTCACAAATGCTTGTAGTGTATTTCATGTTTACAGCAGTTACTTCTGACAGAGCAAGTATATGGAGGAAAAGAGGGAATGGATGGGCTATAAGAGGATTTCAAGTGCATAATTTACTACAATATGATATCAAAACCGTATAAATACTAAAGGGGGAAACGTGTAAGATAGTACAGTGTTGTGCGCTGCATGTTTTAAATACTGCAAAAATTGTTGGCTTGTTTCACCATGGTAAAGACAATGGCTTCTCCAAAAATTTTCATTTTTAAGCAAAACCGAGAGCGCCCATGATAAAAGTTCTAGTAATATTTTTTGTCATACCAAGTTTGATGTTTATCCTTAAAAACTGAGCATTTGGAAAAACTCTGTCCCTGGCGCATATTTGTAACAGTGTTAAAATTGTTTATACGGCCACCCTTAGTGTGACCTGTATGGCTGTTGACCAAGTATGACTTGCATTCTCTTGTGTGTGTGAAAAGCCGTAGATATTATGTGATTGGGCCGGCTCGCAAAGGCAGTGCCTTTAAGGTTTATTGGCACTTTAACTTCTCCCTACGTCTGTGTACCACTCCGTACAGCGGCGTTTTAAAAAGTCATACATTTTACTTTTTGGAACCGATACCGATCATTTCCAATATTACATTTTATTATCTGCTGATAATATCGGCAGTCCGATATTATCGGACATCTCTAATTGACATGATTTCTATGTATTCATTTCAACAAGCAACATACCATAAAGGTTTGCAACTGTTTACAAATGAACCTGATTCCCTACTATTTTGCTTTGCAAATACTAAAATACCCCTAAGACATTGTAGAAATATGAATTATGTAGAAAAAAGCTTGATTGGTGGCCAGCAGACGTTTGCATATAAAAGTGTTTCAACTCTTTTGAATGACTCATCCTCATTACCTTCTTCCTTATTACTGCCTATATGCACGTTTATGTGTATGTTGGCGGCGCAACGCCAAAACATCTCAATAATCCACCTCCTTGTCCCATTTGCCTGCCAGTTAATGTGCACCATTAGTGTACATGCAAGGTAATTGGCCATTAGGTCCTATTGAGCAGCAGTCCATCCAGCATTGCTGACTAGTCTGAAGCACACATTACATTAATGCTTTTTCTTAAGAATTGTTGGGTGGCAGTTGTGCGTGTTTAAAGATGTTTTGTTTGCTCATTAAACAGAATATCTTTAAAAAAAAAAAAAAAGGTTTTACAGTACATTTCAGGCTTTATTGGGTCAAATCCGGTGCTGGCCCAGTGATGCATTGTAGACGTCCCATTGTGTGAAAAACATGCTGGCGCCGATGCACCGATTTCAACAAAATAAAGACTGGAAGGAACAATTGAGACCGACTTTGAGGGCCTTTCACTGGGTTTTTCAGAGCAGGAGTAGATGCCAGGCGTTGCCTCATGAAGTCAAGTCATACACGGAGGAAAAATGTGAACCAGCTGGTCTGTGGCGAAATGGAGCAAACCAACTCAAGCCCCGTTTTTTTTTTAGTTTTTTTTAATGTCTGCTTCACATTTGCAACCTCTATACATTTACAGCTTGGTGAAATGTTCAAGTAGTGATAAAGTTTGAAAGTTTAGTCATCTGTTGGTGCCGACTGCCCTTAAAAAGGTATTTTAAACATCTTTATTCATTTGCCAAAAAAGTCAGCTTCCCAAAAAACTGCAGTAAACATATACGGCCTGATTTACTTAGGTCTAAATACCACGCGCTAAATAGCCTGTGCAAAATAGCGTGCACTATTAGTGGCAGTGTTGCGTGCGATTTACTAAGTTTGTGTGTGCAATTGAAAAGTGGAAAGTTTTGAACAAAAAATAGGTGCATTTAAGTAAAACATAAAAAAAATGTCCCTGCATGATATTTGTGTCCAAATATTCCAGTCATTTTTAAAGTTCAAATTATGTAGCTTGCCCTCCTGAAAAGGGCTGTATAAATAAAGTTTGATTGATTGATGTATCTTAATTGCAATCAATCAAAATGCAAAAGCGGGATTAATCTGATTAAAAGTGTATTCATTTGACAGCACTAATTTTTTTTTTGTCCACTTTAAACATGTCAATTTTTTTAAAACTTTTTCAAAATCAAATGTATTTCATTTTTACTGTAAGGATTTTAACCAAACCATTTAAAGGCCCCTTTTTATTTAAATAATAATAATAATAATAAAAAATAACACTCACACACGCATACCGTGGTATAACTTACGCAACATCTGTAGCAACACACATTTATTATTTTAGTAGCGAGTCACTCTAAAAAGAACAAACAAATAAAATGTTGCTGCATGCTTTGAATGGGAAAATACACCACTATGTTTGGACAAATAAAAAAATCTAAAAAAAATAAACATAAAAAATGGCTTATTTAAGGTAGGGGGATGAATGTTCTAAACTGTATTTAAAAATAAACATTCTCTGACAATGTCATCCTAAAGTATATCCATTCAACACAGGCAAATTGACTGGAAAAAAAACAAAATAACAAAATGTCTTGAGGTTCTAATAAGGGTTGAAAAGTTGTATTTTGTCATTAATGAATTGTTTGAAAATATGATTTCTTGACCCCTTAACCCAGGGGTGTCAAACTAATTTTAGCTCAGGGGCCACATGGAAGAAAATCCATTGCCAAATGGGCCGGACTAGTAAAATCTTGGCATGATAACCTAAAAATAAAGGACAACTTTAGAGTGTTTTCTTTGTTTGAAAATAGAACTTGTACACACGTACACATTATGTTGTTTTTTTTACATTCACATGTTTCAGTTAATATTATTATATCTTCATCTGTTGTTGTTTATACTTTATGAATATATGATGAGATAATGTTTATCATAATATTAGGTGGAAATGAGTCTGGCAGAGTTTTAAAATGCTCCCATTGGTATACATTTTTAATCCATCAGATAATGAAATGAATAAAACTAATTTTCATCAACCGATGTACAAACATGTGGTTTATTCTGTACATATATAGCATCATTGACAACAAAACTTTTGAATTTAGACTCATTTCATTCATCACACATGAAGTTGGAAGGGGATACATATTATTTCAGCATATTTATGTGCGCCCTGAAAATGTGTCCCCATGCAGTCCAACACGAAATGTACAGATTATTATTATACTTGTTCGAGAGAAAACAAAAATCTTTATCTACGATTTGACTCCATGGCTCCAAATCCAAATCCCCCCCACCCCCCCTCTTTTGCGAGTTGTTGTGATTATATGTAACATGTTTATGTGTGCTATGCTAAATGAGGTTTTTTCCCTTGGACTCAGTCTGGACCCCCTCCCCAGGGTCCAGCCTTAGACTGATTTTTTTTACTCTTCCCCCCTTTCCCAATATCACCTTTTTCCCACCTTTTTTAAGGAGCGCCATAAGTGGCTGACCCGTTGGCGGTCCCGTCTTGTCTCCCTGTAACGTATGTCTGCTCTTAGTGGGACTGTGCCGAAAATGAAATTTCAGTTCTCATGAGTCTTGTACATGTTAAAGAATGGACAATAATAAAGCATCTTGAAACACATTTATTTGGCTATAAATGTCACAGGTTGTATTACCAACAACATCGTTGACATTATGGCATGAAAGTAACTCTCCACATGTTGTATACTATCACTAACAAGCAGCGTAAGCACGTAGTCATGCTCTCTTTCGTGGCAGCGGATACAAAAGAATTGCTATAGCGACATCCAGTGGACACATTTGGAACAGCAATTTTTTTCATTAAAAAAAATGACTGCTCATTTTTAATTTGGCAAATTCATTTTGCGGGCCGGATAAAACATGTTTGCGGGCCGTACGTTTGACACTAGAGATGTCGACACGATAAATGCTTTAAAATGTAATATCGGAAATTATCGGTATCGTTTTTTTTAATATCGGTATCGTTTATTTTAATTTTTTTATTTTTTATTTTTTTATTAAATCAACATAAAAAACACAAGATGCATGTACAATTAGTGTACCAACCCAAAAAACCTTCCTCCCCCATTCACACTCATTCACACAAAAGGGTTGTTTCTTTCTGTTATTAATATTCTGGTTCCTACATTATATATCAATATATATCAATACAGTCTGCAAGGGATACAGTCCGTAAGTACACATGATTGTGCGTGCTGCTGGTCCACTAATAGTACTAGCCTTTAACAGTTAATTTTACACATTTTCATTAATTTCTAGTTTCTATGTAACTGTTTTTATATTGTTTTACTTTCTTTTTTATTCAAGAAAATGTTTTTAATTTATGTATCTTATTTTATTTTATTATTTTTAAAAAAAAGGACCTTATCTTCACCAGGTAGGACAAGGTCCTTTTTTTTTTTTAAATAATAAAATAAAATAAGTCCAAATTAGGCATAAAGTTAAAGTTAAAGTACCATTGATTGTCACACACACAATAATGTGTTAATTCCACAACTGTATATATCGGTATCGGTTGCTATCGGTATCGGTAATTAAGAGTTGGACTATATCGGAATATCGGATATCGGCAAAAAAGCCATTATTGGACATCCCTATTTGACATCCCTGCTCTAACCCATTTCATACCATGTAAAACATGTACCGTATTTTCCGCACTATAAGGCGCACCGGATTATAAGGCGCACCTTCAATGAATGGCCTATTTTAAAACTTTGTTCAAATATAAGGCGCACCGCATTATAAGGCGCATAGAATAGACGCTACAGTAGAGGCTGGGGTTACTTTATGCATCCCGTAGTTGCGAGACCTGTTGTGGCTCAATATTGGTCCATATATAAGGCGCACCGGATTATAAGGCGCACTGTCAGCTTTTGAGAAAATTGGAGCTTTTTAGGTGCGCCTTATAGTGCGGAAAATACGGTAGGTTGAGTACGTTTAGCAGTCTATCCTGTCTGGACCATCCATTTTCTACCGCTTGTTAGTCACCAGTAAATCAAAGAGCACTTTTCTGCCCAATTTCTGAGTTGGAATGCGGTACAATCCCTGTATCACTGTCACGCCACATTGTAGCTGCCCACTGCTGGCGAGCAGGTAGAACAACAATGAGCGCCTGCATATGGGCTTCTCTTGCAGCTTTATCTTTCCGCAATATGTTCACATTGCGCTGATTGTCAAGCCTTCCGAGCGTGAGGAGACTCAGCGTGAGCACTTCCAACTAAAGCGCTGGCTCGGCCCGCGAACATGAATGATGGCTTCACACCCCGACTCTTAAATCCTTCTGTTTTTTTGGGGTTTTTTTTACTCCTGAGGTGCAAATGAAACTTGAGTCTTCTCAAGTCTCGCACACATCCGCCTCTGCTTTTGTCATTTTATATTGCTGGAGAAAGAGCGATAAAGCTTGGGAAAACATTGTGGAAAAAACAATATTATTTACGATGTGACATGTTACAATGCACTTTTTAAATACTGATAGGAAAGCTTTGCACACTGAAACACACTAAATCACTTACACAAAAAAAAGACTAAAAGTAAGTTCTGACATAATATTTGAAGATATATTTTACATCTGCAATTTGTCATTTTCCACATTTGAATGGAAATGTTTGCACGAAATAATTGCATGTCATATTTTCTGCATTTCTATCCCCTAATTTACTAACACAACCCTCACTGTTGCTGTCACAATGTTGTTTTTTCATGATAGAATTACCAAGGGTGACACATTAATATTCCCCCCTTAATTTTTTTAATTTTTATTAATCAATCCAACAAAATAATACACAACAACACCATAATAATACAATTCCAATTCCAAAACCAAACCCGGCCCAGCAACATTCAGAATAGCAACCGGCTTAGTGGCCTTGAGGTTAGAGTGTCCGCCCTGAGATAGGTAGGTTGTGAGTCATACCAAAGACTATAAAAATGGGACCCATTACCTCCCTGCTTGGCACTCAGCATCAAGGGCTGGAATTGGGGGTTAAATCACCGAAAATGATTGCCGGGCGTGGCCACCGCTGCTGCTCACTGCTCCCCTCGCCTCCCAGGGGGTGAACAAGGGGATGGGTCAAATGCAGAGAACACATTTCACCACACCTAGTGTGTGTGTGTGTGACTATCAGTGGTACTTTAATTTTTAACTTAACTTTAACAGAATAATTGAGAGGACACACAAACATGACACTAAACAATCCAAAAGTAGTCAAACAAAAATAAGTAATATCAACAACGGTATCAATATTAATAAGAATTCATTATAATCACAGCCATTTATAAAAAATAAAAACGTAACAAAAAAAAAAAAGAACAATAGTGTCACAGTGGCTTACACTTGCATCGCATCTCATAAGCTTGACAACACACTGTGTTCAATGTTTTCAACAAAGATAAAATAAGTCATATTTTAGGTTCATTTAATTATTTTTTTAAAATTTCATTTTCATTTAATTGAAAAAAAAATAAAGCAAAACATGTTCAAGACCAAAAATCACTCCATATTCTCTACTGCTCGCTAGTGTTACCATTTCTGAGTTATTGTGTAGAAATATGGGGAAATAACTACAAAAGTACACTTCATTCATTAACGCAGTTACCAAAAAGATCAGTGTAGATTCCTAATGAAGCCTCAGTTTGACGCTCTTCTACTTTCTCCTCCTCCTCTTCGTTTTGTATCGTTTACTTGTGAACTCAATCATTCAAATACGTAAAACAATAATGACGTGGGAACAAATGAATGGCAAAATGAAGCGAGTTTGTTACAGTAAAAAAGAGTTAGAAAAAGTAAGAGTGAGGTCAAAAAACTGTGTGGCTCAATTCCCCCGCACCTGACTGCTATTACCCATAATACCTTGTGTCCAAAACCCCTTTACCACACAGATCCTTCCGACATATATGCAATTAAACAGTTGCGTCATCAAATTATTTAGACAAATGTAATATTTATTCTAAGCATGCAAATAAAGTAAATAGTCCCATTTTGACTGAATAAACATGAAGCACCTTCCATAAAAAATGTAAATTAACTCAAACAGCATTTAGGCTCCTAGAATCAGTTAGAATAATACATAATGTTGGATATAGAGAACATACAAACCCTTTATTTATTGAATCGAAAATACTGAAATTCCACGGCATAGTGAATTTGCAAACTGCTAAAATTATACACACAGCAAACTATAACCTGCTACCCAAGAATATACAAGTCTTCTCAACAAAAGAGGAGAAATATAATGTTGGAGAAAAATGTAATTTAAAACATTTGTACACACGTGCAACACTTAATACTTTCAGTATATCAGTATGTGGAATTAAATTATGGAATGGATTAAGCAAAGAAATCAAACAATGTACTAATATGATCCACTTCAGGAAACTCTTCAAACTTAAAGTGTTTACAAAGTACAAAGAAGAAGAACCATGATAAACATTCTGAATTTATCTCATCCATCCATTCATTTTCAAAATAATCTTACTCATCTCACCATATGCAATATAACTTACTTAACTAATTATTATTTATTTATTTTTATTGTTATTACTTATGGAGTATATTGTGAATAAATTGAGAACAGGACGTGAACAAAAATTTTAGCAACTGCTATGTAGAGGAAAAGGGGTAGGATTAAATAAGCTCTGCTTCTTCCTACTCCTTTTCGAACATGTTGAACAAAGAAACTGGAAATTGTGATGTATCATGTTGTATGCATGCATGTTCCAAATAAACACAAACTCAATTGCTTAAAGACATTCACAGCCCGGATTTGTTTGAAATATTACCTTTTAAAGTGACTATAAGCATTGCCTCATTTATTTTTATTTTTTTAAGAATTATAGTTATGGTTATCTACAAATACTACACACATGCATGCATTCATTAAACAAGTTGTATCCATCTGATCTATGTATCCCTCCACTGAAGTGTGCACATAAAGTAGCACCTACAGTATCCTGTTTAAAATGTGGGGTAAAAGAAACATCGGGCACTAGAGGGCACTCTCTACCCCTGCCTACCCTTTAAAATGCTCTTTCTTTCACCTGTGCACCCACATTCACACAAACACAACATGTTCAACCTTTATTAAACACCTATTGTACATCTCCTCTCCCTGTAGACAGACACTATATTTCCTACACTGTATTAGTAGTATACTATACTGTACTGTCTATATGAATAGTACCCTCATAGTTTCCTTTCTGCAACATAGATGATAGATATTAACCTAATGAAAAGCACTTCTGTCTGGATTGAAAGCCTCCTAAATTGGTGCTTTGACATTTATTCTTCTCATGCTGCACCCTGCATGCATTCTGTCGGTCCCCCCTATTCGTCGTCCCCCCCATACACACACACACACACACCCTGCAATCCTTTCTTAGATCTCACCCCCTCCCGCCCGTGCACCCTCTTCCTATGCTAAATGGCCTGCATTACTGTAATGAGGTAGCAATTTATGGACGCAACTTGTCTGTCCAATGTTTGGTCTACCCCGCTCCCTATGGAAGCAGACAGGCACACACACACACACACACACACACACACACACACACACACACACACACACACACACACACACACACACACACACACACACACACACACACACACACACACACACACACTCACTCACACAGGCATGTACAGCTTGTATACACTGCTTGTGCAGCATATAGGACGTGCAACAGCTGTGGTTACTGTGTCAGAACACACGCACACACACACACACACACTGGATCAATGTGTCCGCCTCACACAAACACCCCGGTGCATAAAGTATATGAAAGAAACTGAAGTTTGGAATTCAATCATTTTACCGTTAATGTGTGTCATAACTTGGACTATGGAGCAGCTTACTGCGATGAATGTTTTCCCGTGGTGCAAATCGACTGGACCGGACATGGCGTGAATGTAAATACATGTTTTAATTATACTATAAAAGTGCAAAAAAAAAAAGGCGCGCACAAAGCGGAGATACAAACTTGGCTAAGGAACAAAAAAACTACCACTAAGGCGTAAACTATGGGCATGAAACAAATACCGTATTTTTCGGCGTATAAGTCGCTCCGGAGTATAAGTCGCACCGGCCAAAAATGCATAATAGAGGAGGGAAAAAACATATATAAGTCGCACTGGAGTATAAGTCGCATTTTTTGGGGAAATGTATTTGATAAAACCCAACACCAAGAAGAGACATTTGAAAAGCAATTTAAAATAAATAAAGAATAGAGAACAACAGGCTGAATAAGTGTACGTTATATGAGGCATAAATAACCAACTGAGAACGTGCCTGGTATGTTAATGTAACAAATTATGGTAAGAGTCATTCAAATAACTATAAAATATAGAACATGCTATACGTTTACCAAACAATCTGTCACTCCTAGTCGCTAAATCCCATGAAATCTTATACGTCTAGTCTCTTACGTGAATGAGCTAAATAATATTATTTGATATTTTACAGTAATGTGTTATTAATTTCACACATAAGTCGCTCCTGAGTATAAGTCGCACCCCCGGCCAAACTATGAAAAAAACTGCGACTTCGAGTCCGAAAAATACGGTAAACACTTACTGTGACACGAATAAACAAAACCTTAATTGGTCAAGCATGGAACTACGGCATGGAACGCGTAATCATTGGAGTATCAGGAGTAACAGGGGGTAATGTCGCCAGGCCGACTACCTGGCAACTACCGGCTTAAATAATGAAGACATAATTAGTGACAGGTGCGTGAGTCCGAACACACGACAGGTGAAAACTAATGGGTCGCCATGGTGACGATACAAGGGAGTGGAAAAACAGAAACTATGGAGTTTTAACCAAACAGAACATAACTAAACAAAACATGATCACGAGACATGACAATGTGCAAAGAAGCAATGTTAAACACTTAATTTGCACATACCAAAAATAAAATGTGTCAAAATTCAGTCAGGATATTTAACACCGGTACTTAAAAAAAGCCTATATCGCCCCCGAAGGCATCTTAATTAGATGATCTGGTTAGATTAGATGGCTGTTTAAGCCTCTGACTGCGTTAAGTCATGTTCCATATTTACATAAATTGTATATGCAAATAAAATGTATCAGTGCAAGGTTGCACATAGCAAAATGTGTTCAAATATGATACGGTATGTACCATCATTTTTTGACTCGGGGGGGCCGCATTGGGTTAAAAAAATGTGGCCGGGGACTGTATATATACAGTCGCGATCAATAGCTTGCATACACTTGTAAAGAACATAATGTCATGGCTGTCTTGAGTTTCCAATAATTTCTACAACTCTTATTTGTTTGTGATAGAGTGATTGGAGCACATACTTGTTTGTCACAAAAACATTCATGAAGTTTGGTTCTTTTATGAATTTATTATGGGTCTACTGAAAATGTGACCAAATCTGCTGGGTCAAAAGTATACATACAGCAATGTTAATATTTGCTTACCGTACATGTCCCTTGGCAAGTTTCACTGCAATAAGGCGCTTTTGGTAGCCATCCACAAGCTTCTGGCAAGCTTCTGCTTGAATTTTTGACCACTCCTCTTGACAGAATTGGTGCAGTTCAGCTAAATTTGTTGGGTTTCTGACATAGACTTGTTTCTTCAGCATTGTCCACAAGTTTAAGTCAGGAATTTGAGGAGGCCATTCTAAAACCTTAATTCTAGCATGACTTAGCCATTCCTTTACCACTTTTGACATGTGTTTGGGGTCATTGTCCTGTTGGAACACCCAACTGCGCCCAAGAGCCAACCTCCGGGCTGATGATTTTAGGTTGTCCTGAAGAATTTGGAGGTAATCCTCCTTTTTCATTGTCCCATTTACACTCTGTACAGCAGCAGTTCCATTGGCAGCAAAACAGGCCCAGAGCATAATACTTCCACCACCATGCTTGACGGTAGGAGTGGTGTTCCTGGGATTAAAGGCCTCACTTTTTCTCCTCCAAACATATTGCTGGGTATTGTGGCCAAACAGCTCAATTTTTGTTTCATCTGACATCACATGGACAAAGATAAGACCTTCTGGAGGAAAGTTCTGTGGTCAGATGAAACAAAAATTTAAATGTTTGCAATAGTTTTGGGACCCCTGGTATATACAATAAAAATACATACCGTATTT
This sequence comes from Nerophis lumbriciformis, assembly GCF_033978685.3. Taxonomy (NCBI): domain Eukaryota; kingdom Metazoa; phylum Chordata; class Actinopteri; order Syngnathiformes; family Syngnathidae; genus Nerophis; species Nerophis lumbriciformis. The sequence goes on from NC_084580.2 coordinate 9,303,633, forward strand.
TTCGGACTATAAATCGCAGTTTTTTTCAAAGTTTGGCCGGGGGTGCGACTTATACTCAGGAGCGAATTATGTGTGAAATTATTAACACATTACCGTAAAATATCAAATAATATTATTTAGCTCATTCACGTAAGAGACTAGACGTATAAGATTTCATGGGATTTAGCGATTAGGAGTGACAAATTGTTTGGTAAACATATAGCATGTTCTATATGTTATAGTTATTTGAATGACTCTTACCATAATATGTTACGTTAACATACCAGGCACGTTCTCAGTTGGTTATTTATGCGTCATATAACGTACACTTATTCAGCCTGTTGTTCACTATTCTTTATTTATTTTAAATTGCCTTTCAAATGTCTGTTCTTGGTGTTGGGTTTTATCAAATAAATTTCCCCAAAAAATGCGACTTATACTCCGAAAAATACGGTATATGACAAATTCCTACTCTGCAACAGTCCAATATTATAATTAGCTTGAGTGGCAACTTTGGCCAATATTTCTCCGAAAATGTATGTTTTTGGTTTTTTAAATTTTATATCAGAACAATGTAATGGACAAATAAAAAAAAAAATTACATACATACCATTCAAGGTTCCTACTTCCTACAAAGTAGTCTGGAAGTTGCATAACAATGACGACATGACAAAACATGCTGATAAAATATATTACTATTAGCTATAAAAAGATAATTGTATCAAATAATAAACAATCATTTTTTCGTGCTGATTCTGCGTTCTATATATTTTCTATTTCTGAAGGAAAATGCAATATTTCAAATAACCAGAAAAATAAGCCCATGTTGACATTATTTACAGATTTAGGTTGTTAACTTGGAGGGAGAAAAAACCCCATCTCTACACCACTGAGCTTCTTTTATACCGGCAGGATTTAGCTGTTCTCATAAATGTTTGTTTCCTCGGTTGCCTGGCGCGGGTTACCTCCGTCGCCATGCTGCGTAATTTTCATTGTGGGTTGTTTTTCTCTTGTGTGGTTGTGTAAGTTAATAGCATCATGTCGCCTGCTCACAGGGAGAAGGGGGCGGAGGGGATCGGCTTGAAGGGAAAAGAGATCAACCCTCAATGGTGTGCACTCTCATCGATATTATGTTTTTAGTTGCATGTGGATGTAAAAGGTCAACATTGTAGGTCTCATATATTGAAAAAAAATCCAAGTGTACGTCATGGATGTTATACGTCATGGCAATAAGGGCTCACCTCTGCTGTAAAGAGGTTAAAGGTCATCGGGGGTAATGTCAGTGACCATGAACCCTGAAACATCCTTTAGAGCAGGGGTGTCAAACATAAGACCCGCGGGCCGGTTCAGGCCCGCAAACAAGTTGTATCCGACATTTTTGAATGAAAGAAACTGCTGTTCTACAAACCCCGTTTCCATATGAGTTGAGAAATTGTGTTAGAAGTAAATATAAACGGAATGCAATGATTTGCAAATCCTTTTCAACCCATATTCAATTGAATGCACTACAAAGACAAGATATTTGATGTTCAAACTCATAAACTTTTTTTGCAAATAATAATTAACTTAGAATTTCATGGCTGCAACATGTGCCAAAGTAGTTGGGAAAGGGCATGTTCACCACTTTTAACAACACTCAGTAAACGTTTGGGAACTGAGGAGACACATTTTTTAAGCTTCTCAGGTGGAATTCTTTCCCATTCTTGCTTGATGTACAGCTTAAGTTGTTCAACAGTCCGGGGGTCTCCGTTGTGGTATTTTAGGCTTCATAATGCGCCACACATTTTCAATGGGAGACAGGTCTGGACTACAGGCAGGCCAGTCTAGTACCCGCACTCTTTTACTATGAAGCCACGTTGATGTAACACGTGGCTTGGCATTGTCTTGCTGAAATAAGCAGGGGTGTCCATGGTAACGTTGCTTGGATGGCAACATATGTTGCTCCAAAACCTGTATGTACCTTTCAGCATTAATGGCGCCTTTACAGATGTGTAAGTTACCCATGCCTTGGGCACTAATACACCCCCATACCATCACAGATGCTGGCTTTTCAACTTTGCGCCTATAACAATCCGGATGGTTCTTTTCCTCTTTGGTCCGGAGGACACGTCGTTTCTCCAAATTCTCTGAACCCTTTGATGATATTACGGACCGTAGATGGTGAAATCCCTAAATTCCTTGCAATAGCTGGTTGAGAAAGGTTTTTCTTAAACTTTTCAACAATTTGCTCACGCATTTGTTGACAAAGTGGTGACCCTCGTCCCATCCTTGTTTGTGAATGACTGAGCATTTCATGGAATCTACTTTTATACCCAATCATGGCACCCACCTGTTCCCAATTTGCCTGTTCACCTGTGGGATGTTCCAAATAATTGATGAGCATTCTTCAACTTTATCAGTATTTATTGCCACCTTTCCCAATTTCTTTGTCATGTGTTGCTGGCATCAAATTCTAAAGTTAATGATTATTTGCAAAAAATGTTTGAACATCAAATATGTTGTCTTTGTAGCATATTCAACTGAATATTGATTTGCAAATCATTGTATTCCATTTATATTTACATCTAACACAATTTCCCAAATCATATGGAAACTGGGTTTGTAAATGTGTCCACTAGATGTCGCAATAGCAATTGTTTGTGTCTTTGTAGATGATGCTACATATGTAAAAAAATAAATAAACCACATGATGTTAGTGCACCTGTCGAGGAAAATGAGCAAACTACATAAATAACATCCTGTAATTTGATTTTGATATTACTTTTGCATCTTGATATAATTAAAATGAACACCAATGAGTTGACTGATGAACATTAACACATAATTTATTCAGAAAATATAAATAACGACAAATACAAATAGAATACTATTAACCACAACATGTAAGTGTAAAAAAAACCAACAACAACATTATGATTCGTACACTTTCAGAATGTGCTCGTTCTATTTTTAAACAAAGAAAACAATCTGAAGTTGTCTTTATTTTTAAGTTATCGTGCTGTGATTTTACCAGTCTGGCTCACTTGGGACTAGATTTTTCTCCATGTGGCCCCCGATCCAAAATGAGTTTGACACCCCTGCTTTAGAGACATCAAGAGGCAGGATATACCACAGAAGAAGAAGAATGAGGAAGATGATGATGACCACAGCTTGCAAATCTCAGTTGTATTCTTTGGATGTTAGGAATGATCTAAACATTCACAACATCTTCAGATTAATTTCAAACAAATGAGGTTTGTTAAGATAATTATCTGACTGTTTGTTTAAACCTTTAGCGTTAGCAGATGTCAGCAACATGGTGAAGTCTTTATTTAGTCAGTTACATTAGTCAGTTAGTACATCACATATGTACTAACTTACTTGTTTTTACGCAAATGAACCTTTGCTCAGTTTACGTTTTTTGATTGTCTCTGTGTGGCGTTGAACTATCTTCCATTTGGTTAGTTTTTTAGAATGCATTTGGAGTCTGCCTCAACACAAAAACCATTTGTCATTTTGTGTTAAAGGGAGTTTATTGTGGACGCACTAAAGGCCGAGTTGTCAAGCAACATGCCTTATCTTAAATGTGATCAAATCCGGGGAAATTGCACATTTACTCTTTCAACATATTAAATTTTTACTGTTAAGCTTACAACTTTGATCATGTAATTTTACTTTTTTTTTTTTTTATTGAAATGTTCTGACTTTTTTCTTTACATTAATAAACAAAAAACAACCGTTTAAGGTTGTACGGTATACCGGTATTAGTATAGTACCGCGATACCAATGAATCATTTTCGGTACTATACCGCCTCTGAAAAGTACCGGTCCGCCACACTCCCAAACGCCATTGGTGGATCTACACCTAACATCCACTGTAATGATACCAAGTACAGTAGCGTATCTAGTCGATACTACTATGATTATGTCTATTTATTGGCATCACAACATCTCTTTTCGTTTTTTTTTAAATTAATATTATGTTTATAAACTCAGGAAATATGTCCCTGGACACATGAGGACTTTGAATATGACCAATGTATGATCCTGTATGTAACTACTTGGTATCGGATTGATACCCAAATGTGTGGTATCACCCAAAACTAATTTAAAGTATCAAACAACAGAAGAATAAGTGATTATTACATTTTAACAGAAGTGTAGATAGAACATGTTAAAAGAGAAAGTAAGCAGATATTAACAGTAAATGAACAAGTAGATTAATAATTCATTTTCTAACACTTGTCCTTAATAATTTTGACAAAATAATAGAATGGAAAATGACACAATATGTTACTGCATATGTCAGCAGACTAAATTAGGAGCCTTTGTTTGCTGACTTACTACTAAAAGACAAGTTGTCTTGTTTGTTCACTATTTCATTTAAGGACAAACTTGCAATAAGAAACATGTTTAATGTACCCTAAGATTTTTTGTTAAAATAAAGCCAGTAATGCAATTTTTTGTGGTCCCCTTTATTTAGAAAAGCACCGAAAATTGTCGAAATAATTTTGGTACCGGTACCAAAATAGTGGTATCGGGACAACACTACCGGCTTGCAAACAAACGACTTGCAGCTGTGAATCTGTTCTCATCATTCACTTAAGAGCTGCTGAACGTGAACATCACATCTCTACCATTATTTGGAAAAGTACCCAAAAGTATCGAAATAATTTTGGTACCGGTACTGGTACCAAAATTATTTCGATATTTTTGAAATAGGTGAAGTAAGAACGAATATAAAATACAAATGTATTTCAGTTTTAGGAGTTAAACGGTGGAACAAGCTCAGTGATGAGTTGAAGACATGTAGTTCTTTGTTAAGGTTTAAGAAAACCTTGAAAGGTGAAATAATTGTAAATTATAAAATATAGTAACAATTACTTTCATCCCAATATTTTTTATTATTATTATTTTTTTTAACGTTGATGTTCCAGGCAATCTTATTTTCAGTGGAGGTATAGGATATGCAAATATAAGCTTTGGCTTCAGCCTATTCCTTTTTCGGTCATTCTTTTTATTTTATTTTATTTTTGTGTGTAAATGTGTATGATTGTTAAATATGTATAATCTGTACTGTTAAACTGGTCACACAAAATGGTTAATGGTTGATGGTTGATTATATGACCGAAATAAACTTATTTCATTCATTCATCCATTCATTCATTCATTTTGGTATCAGAACAACACTAATGTGTGTATATGTTTGTATATAAGTTTGTATATTTGTTTATATATGTATATTTGTGTGTATATATGTGTATGTTTATATATATATATATATATATATATATATATATATATATATATATATATTAGGGCTGCAACTAACGATTAATTTGATAATTGATTAATCTGTCGATTATTACTCCGATTAATCGATTAATAATCGGATAAAAGAGACAAACTACATTTCTATCCTATCCAGTATTTTATTGAAAAAAAACAGCATACTGACACCATACTTATTTTGATAACTTTTTCTCAGCTGTTTGTAAATGTTGCAGTTTATAAATAGAGGTTTATTTAAAAAAAAAAAAAAAAAAAAAATTAATAAGAAAAGCCTCTGCGCATGCGCATAGCTTGGATCCAACGATTCGATGACTAAATTAATCGGCAACTATTTTTATAATTGATTTTTATCAATTTAATCGATTGGTTGTTGCAGCCCTAATATATATATATATATATATATATATATATATATGTGTGTGTGTGTGTGTGTGTGTGTGTGTGTGTGTGTGTGTGTGTGTGTATATGTGTATGTTTATATAAGTATATATATATACTGCATATTATATATATATATATACATACACACACATATATATATTATACAGTATATATATATATATATATATATATATATATATATATATATATATATATATATATATATATATATATATATATATATATATGTACTGTATAATATAGTATTTTCTTCTTCACCATGTGAGACAATTACTCTGTAATATTCAACAAGATCTGTGCTTTGAATTAATGATATTATGTTAAAAATATGGTTGCAATAAAACACACTGCTGCTTTATGATGTTTTCTTTTATATGGCTGGGTCTTCTTCCTTTCCCTTTCCGCCCCATGTTTTGTGTGTCATTCTCTCATAATAACTCACAGGCATTTCAATAAAAAGCCATTAACACTAAGGTGATGAATGAAGAAGTGCCCAATTATGTGTAATTGTCACAATATTAATGCACTTATTGTGATTCCTGGGGAGAACCTTCAGTTTCCGGAGTCCGACATTTGCATGAAGGACTCACCGCTGCTGCAGCACAACGGTGGAAAATTGTTGCTGCTGTTAATCACACAGCTTTTTTTGTGATAAATGGGAGGAAAAGGGCATGTTTGGGCGTGTCTGTCTGCTCTAAACGCTCTACTAACCTAATAGTTGTACAACTCATAGCAATCGGGTCATTTGGTTCAGAGCTAATTCAGGGGCTAAGTGGGCCCCCTAATACTGAAAAAAACATTAACCCCTTGACTTGATAATGATTGGGAGGTTTGGTCACGGCCAGTGAAAGCCTTGTTAAATGATTTCTGCTGACTTAAAAGTGATACGTTATCGGCTCAAGATAATGTGGAGAAAATAATTGTTCATATCCACGCTCCTTTCCTTCTCTGCAATGCTCATGACACTGCTGTATGTTTTGTGCAAGATGCATGTAAACTGCACTGGAACTAAAGAAGCATAAGAAAGAGGCCCAATTTGGGGTTCTGGATCCTATAGTAGCGTGTAATTACTCTTAAAACCTGCTGCCTGTGCAAAAGGATTAGCCATAATCCAGAACCAAAAGCAGAACGACTGCAAGCATAATTCCAGTACGGCTCATACAGTTTCCTGACTGTACATCTATACTTAAGCTTCTCTTCCTCAATAGAGCCTCATGATGTCCCTTCAGATATATGTTTTACTCTCAAACGTATTATTTGGCGATATTACGTGGAGTAAAAATGATGTAATGTGTTTCAAATCCGTCTTTAACCTTGTAGCATTCCAAAATAACAACTGTTCACGTATCTTCATGAGAAAAAATATATTAAAACTCGACATTTTGTTTTTTTTCTTATTTAATGACACTTTTGTTCCTGTAGAATTCAGTTTTAATATTGTTACCTAGCTCTTCTTGTAACATGGCAATAATATTATAAAACATGTTTTCTTGTAAATTTACAAGAAAAAAAATAAGACCTATAATGTTCCTCTTTTTTTTGTAATGTGAAGATGTTGTTCCTCTAAACTTCTGCTTTCATTTTGTTACATTCTATACTAAAAATGTTTTCCCCTAAATTTACTAGAAAAAAATATGATTTATAATATTCCTCTCTTTTTCTTGTAATATGATGAAAAATCGGTTTTATTCTGCAACATTCCACGTTTTTTAATTCACATTAATTCACATTTTCCATTATTAGAAATTCATTGTTTATCTTCTTTTCTTTTTTTTATTATAATACAATGTTTTTGCATAATTTCAAGACGTTAATTTTGTTCATCACCCAATATTACAGTATTTTTTGCAAGAGCAAAACAAAAATAGATCAAATATATTGTGACTTTATTACATCTTTAACTTCTTCCTTTACAATTTTACAACTTCTTGCTCTAATTGTAAATAGACAACTTCTGCTTTCATTTTGTTACATTCCATACTCTTCTTGTAATATGACAATAAAAAAAATTGTTTTTCCCTAAATTTACTAGAAAAAAATATGACTTATAATATTCCTCTTTTTTTCTTGTAATATGATGAAAAATCTGTTTTATTCTGCAACATTCCACATTTTTTAATTCACATTATATTACACAGTTTTTTCAATAATGAGAAATTCATTGTTTATCTTCCTTTCTTTTTTTTATTATAATACAATGTTTTTGCATAATTTCAAGACGTTGATTTTGTTCATCACCCGATATTACAGTCATTTTTGCAAGAGCAAAACAAAAATAGATCAAATATATTGTGACTTTATAACAGTACATCTTTAACTTCTTCCTTTACATTTTTACAACTTCTTGCTCTAATTGTAAATACTTTTTTCTCCCAATACTTTGACTTAATATTTATATTGTGTCTTTATTGTGGTTAAAACATCATTCTAAATAACATCCTTGTGACATTTCTCTGCCAAATTCTGACTTCATTCCCCTAAAATTACATCCTTATCTCTAAAATATTTGGACTTTATTCTCCTGGTTTCTTTGAACGATTAGGGATCACTTGAGCTTCTTATTTAATGACACTTTTGTTCCTGTAGAATTCAATTTTAATATTGTTACATTTTAATATTGTTACCTAGCTCTTCTTGTCATATGCCAATAATAATATAAAAAAAAGTTTTCCTGAAAATTAACGAGAAAAAAACAATACCTTCTTTACTCTTCTTGTAATATGACAATAAAAAAAAATGTTTTCCCTAAATTTACTAGAAAAAAATATGACTTATAATATTACTCTCTTTTTTTCCTATAATATGATGAACATTCTGTTTTATTCTGCAACATTCCAAGTTTTTTTTATTACATTATATGACACTGTTTTTTCCATTGTTAGAAATTCATTGTTTATCTTCTGTTCTTTTTTTATTATAGTACAATGTTTTCGCATAATTTCAATAAGTAGTTTTTTTTGTTTATCCCCCAATATTAGTTATTTTAGCAAGCGCAAAACAAAAATAGATCAAATATAATTGTGACTTTATTACAGTACATCTTTAACTTCTTCCTTGTAATTTTACAATTTTTCTGCAAATTAATACAACTTCTTGCTCTAATTGTAAATACTTTTTTCTCCCAATACTTTGACTTAATATTCATATTGTGTCTTTATTGTGGTTAAAACATCATTTTAAATAACATCCTCATGACATGTTTCTGCCAAATTCTGATTTAATTCCCCTAAAATTACATCCTTATCTCTAAAATATTTTAACTTTATTCTCCTGGTTTCTTTGAATGATTAGGGATCACTTGAGCTTCTTATTTAATGACACTTTTGTTCCTGTAGAATTTAGTTTTAATATTGTTACATTTTAATATTGTTACATAGCTCTTCTTGTAATATGCCAATAATAATATAAAAAAAAACGTTTTCTTGAAAATTAACGAGAAAAAAACAAGACCTTCTTTACTCTTCTTGTAATATGACAATAAAAAAAAATGTTTTCCCTAAATTTACTAGAAAAAAATTTGACTTATAATTTTACTCTTTTTTTCTTGTAATATGATGAACATTCTGTTTTAGTCTGCAACATTCCAAGTTTTTTTTATTACATTATATGACACTGTTTTTTCCATTTCATTGTTTATCTTCTGTTCTTTTTTTATTATAGTACAATGTTGTTTTCGCGTAATTTCAATAAGTAGTTTTTTTTGTTTATCCCCCAATATTACAGTCATTTTAGCAAGCGCAAAACAAAAATAGATCAAATATAATTGTGACTTTATTACAGTACATCTTTAACTTCTTCCTTGTAATTTTACAATTTTTCTGCAAATTAATACAACTTCTGGCTCTAATTGTAAATACTTTTTTCTCCCAATACTTTGACTTAATATTCATATTGTGTCTTTATTGTGGTTAAAACATCATTCTAAATAACATCCTTGTGACATTTTTCTGCCAAATTCTGACTTCATTCCCCTAAAATTACATCCTTATCTCTAAAATATTTGGACTTTATTCTCCTGGTTTCTTTGAATGATTAGGGATCACTTGTTCCTGTAGAATTCAGTTCTAATATTTTTACATTTTAATATTGTTACCGAGCTCTTCTTGTAATATGACAATAATAATGTACAAAATGTTTTCTTGTAAATTTACGAGAAGAATATGAAACCTATAATGTTCCTCTTTTTGTTGTAATGTGAAGATGTTGTTCCTGTAAACTTCTGCTTTCATTTTGTTACATTCCATACTCTTCTTGTAATATGACAATAAAAAAAATACTTTTTTCCTTAAATTTACTCGAAAAAAATAGGAGTTATAATATTCCTCTTTTTTTCTTGTAATATGATGAACATTCTGTTTTATTCTGCAACATTCCACGTTTTTTAATTCACATTATATTACGCAGTTTTTTCCCATTATTAGAAATTCATTGTTTATCTTCTTTTCTTTTTTTATTATAATACAAAGTTTTCGCATAATTTCAAGACATTGATTTTGTTCATCACCCGATATTACAGTCATTTTTGCAAGAGCAAAACAAAAATAGATCAAATGTATTGTGACTTTATTACAGTACATCTTTAACTTCTTCCTTAAAATTTTACAATTTCTTGCTCTAATTGTCAATACTTTTTTCTCCCAATACTTTGATTTAATATTTATATTGTGTCTTTATTGTGGTTAAAACATCATTCTAAATAACATCCTTGTGACATTTTTATGCCAAATTCTGACTTCATTCCCCTTAAATTACATCCTTATCTCTAAAATATTTGGACTTTATTCTCCTGGTTTCTTTGAACGATTAGGGATCACTTGAGCTTCTTATTTAATGACACTTTTGTTCCTGTAGAATTCAATTTTAATATTGTTACATTTTAATATTGTTACCTAGCTCTTCTTGTAATATGCCAATAATAATATAAAAAAACGTTTTCTTGAAAATTAACGAGAAAAAAACAAGACCTTCTTTACTCTTCTTGTAATATGACAATAAAAAAAAAATGTTTTCCCTAAATTTACTAGAAAAAAATATGACTTATAATATTACTCTTTTTTTCTTATAATATGATGAACATTCTGTTTTATTCTGCAACATTCCAAGTTTTTTTTATTACATTATATGACACTGTTTTTTCCATTATTAGAAATTCATTGTTTATTTTCTGTTCTTTTTTTATTATAGTACAATGTTGTTTTCGCGTAATTTCAATAAGTACTTTTTTTGGTTTATCCCCCAATATTACAGTCATTTTATCAAGCGCAAAACAAAAATAGATCAAATATAATTTTGACTTTATTACAGTACATCTTTAACTTGTTCCTTGTAATTTTACAATTTTTCTGCAAATTAATACAACTTCTTGCTCTAATTGTAAATACTTTTTTCTCCCAATACTTTGACTTAATATTCATATTGTGTCTTTATTGTGGTTATAACATCATTCTAAATAACATCCTTGTGACATTTTTCTGCCAAATTCTGACTTCATTCCCCTAAAATGACATCCTTATCTCTAAAATATTTGGACTTTATTCTCCTGGTTTCTTTGAACGATTAGGGATCACTTGAGCTTCTTATTTAATGACACTTTTGTTCCTGTAGAATTCAATTTTAATATTGTTACATTTTAATATTGTTACCTAGCTCTTCTTGTAATATGACAATAATAATATACAAAAAATGTTTTCTTGTTAAATTAACGAGACAAAAATAAGACCTACAATGTTCTTTTTTTGTAATATGAAGATGTTGTTCCTGTAAACTTCTGCTTTCATCTTGTTACATTCCATACTCTTCTTGTAATATGACAATAAATTTACTAGAAAAAATTATGATTTATTATATTCCTCTCTTTTTTATTGTAATATGATAAAAATTATGTTTTATTCTGCAACATTCACGTTTTTTTATTACATTATATTACACAGTTTTTTCCATTATTAGAAATGTATTGTTTATCTTCTTTTCTTTTTTATTATTATAATACAATGTTGTTTTCGCGTAATTTCAAGACGTTCATTTTGTTTATCCCCCAATATTACAGTCATTTTTGCAAGAGCAAAACAAAAATAGATCATTTGACCCATCCCCTTGTTCCAGCCCCTGGGAGATGAGGGGAGCAGTGAGCAGCAGCGGTGGCCGCCCTTGGGAATCATTTTGGTGATTTAACCCCCAATTTCAACCCTTGATGCTGAGTGCCAAGCAGGGAGGTAATGGGTCCCATTTTTATAGTCTTTGGTATGACTCGGCCGGGGTTTGAACTCATGACCTACGGATCTCAGAGCGGACACTCTAACCCAGGGGTCCCCAAACTACGGTCCGCGGGCTGGATACGGCCCCCCAGCGTCCAAAATCCGGCTCCCAAGTTTAAAAAAAAAAAAAAAAAAATAAAAAGATTTTAATTTTTTTTAATTTTTTTTTATTTTATTTTATTTATTTTTATTTGTCCTTTCTAGTCAATTTTCTACCGTCTCCTAGCCACTCAGGCAAATATTGTCTAAAAATGCATTTTACCATCGATAACGTGACATGCAGCAAGTCCGCTCTTGAAGTCAATTAGTGCGCGAAGAATATATATATATGAATAAATATGTATATATATACATATATATATATATATATATATATATATATATATATATATATATATATATATATATATATATACATACATACACACATATAGACACATATACATATATACACACACATATATACACATTTACATATACATGTACATATATACACACACACACACACACACACACACACACACACACATTTACATATAATATATATACATACATATATATATATATATATATATACATACACACACATATATACATATGTGTGTATATATATATATATATATATATATACAGTATATATATATATATATATATATATATATATATATATATATATATATATATATATATATATATAGTGCGGCGCCCAGCCAAATTGTTTTACCCCAATGCGGCCCCGGAGTCAATAAGTTTGGGGACCCCTGCTCTAACCACTAGGCCACAAGGTTATTATTACGGTACATCTTTAACTAATTTTACAATTTTTTTTTGCAAATTAAAACAATTTCTTGCTCTAATTGTAAATATGTTTTTCTCCCAATACTTTGACTTAATATTCATATTGTGTTTTTATTGTGGGTAAAACATAATTCTAAATAACATCCTTGTGACATTTTTCTGCCAAATTCTGACTTTATTCCCCTAAAATTCCGTCCTTATCTCTAAAACATTGTTTGTCAACCTTTTTTGAGCCAAGGCACATTTTTTTCATTGAAAAAATTCGGAGGCACACCACCAGCAGAAACCATAAAAAAATTAATTTAGTAGTTAATACAAAGTTGTTGTCGCAATTGTTGGATATGAATTCAAACCATAATCAAGCATGCATCACTATAGCTCTTGTCTCAAAGTAGGTGTATTGTCACGACCTGTCACATCACGCCGTGACTTATTTGGAGTTTTTTGCTGTTTTCCTATGTGTAGTGCAGTGGTTGTTAACCTGGTTTTCGATCGAACCCAATGGATTCGGTGAGTCGGCCTCAGGGGTTTGGCGGAGCCTCCGCCGCGGAGGTCAAAACACACCCAATTCATCGGGTAAATAAAAACTTCTCCCTATCGGCGTATAATGGTACTCCCAAACAATTTTCCCTCTAATTTTCCATCTGATTTGCAGGTGTGTCATTTGTTGTGAGTTCATGCACTGTGTTGGTTCTGTTCTTTGAACAAGGTGATGCCGATGCACGGTTCATTTTGTGTACCAGTACAAAAAACACATACCTTTGTCTTGAATTTGAAAAAAAAAAAAAACATTTTATTTTTCACTAAAGAAGGGTTCAGTGAATGCACATATGAAACTGGTGGGGTTCGGTACGTCCAACAAGGTTAAGTTATTGTCTTGCGCTCCTATTTCGGTGACTTTTCCTGTTTTTTTTTGGTATTTTCCTGTTGCAGTTTCATGTCTTCCTTAGAGCGTTATTCCCCGCACCTGCTTTGTTTTAGCAATCAAGACTATTTAAGTTGTTGCTATCCTTCTTTGTGTGGACATTGTTGATTGTCATGTCATGTGCGGATGAACTTTGCGGACCTCCCGTCTCTGCTCCACAGTAAGTCTTTGCTGTCGTCCAGCATTCTGTTTTTGTTTACTTTGTACTTTACAGCACCGACACTCAACAACGGCACACTATTTGCAGATTATAATTACCACGGCACATCAGGCTGTATCTGGTGTGCCGTGGTTGGAAAACACTGCTGTAAAATATTTGTACTTTATTCTCCTGGTTTCTTTGAACGATTAGGGATCACTTGAGCTGCTGCTGCCTCGTTTTCCTGCGGTTCTTCTTGTTAGGATTTGTGCACATTGAGTGCACTCAGTTGAAAATGCCACTAAGTACTCTTAACAGAGTTCACATCACTGATTTCATCCTGCCAGGCAGTTAGGATGTCCAGCCCAATGGAGCCCTGATGAATAATGTCAACCTGTTACGTGTCCCATTGTCACGCACGTGTGAAGGCATACCTTGTCGTAGGTCACCTCGGCGACAGCTCCATCTCTCCTTATCGCCTCTTCACTCCGTCTATCTGTCCTTGCCAATCACTCTTTCTTATATCGGCAACGCCCGCTGTCACTCACTCACTCACCTTGCCAATCTGCCTCCCCACTTTCCACTTCTGCAAGGTTATCAGCTACTTTAAGTCTAACTCTGTCTGTGTGTGTGTTATTTTCCCATACTGGACTACCATAAACCAGCAAAGTTCCCTTTTTTTCCCCTGCATTGTTTAGTTTCTACCTCACTGCTCAAACACGCCACATGACTGTTTGGAGTTTGGAGTCAGCTGCTTTGAATTAGATCAGACTGATTAGGAAATGTCCTCGGCTCTCTGCCTCACAGACACAAGAGGGTACACTTCCTTCTCCTCGCCCTCTGGTTAATTAATACCGCGCATTGGACAAGTTCCATCAAAAAGTACTCTGTCTCCTTCATGTGTCCCCACTCAGTCTGTCCCCCCTTTCCTCTCTTCTGAATCTCTTTTTTTTTTTACATCCAAGCTGTCAGGATGAAGATCACAAGGCAGATCATTCCCACTCAATTCCTTGTTTACTGTCCATTTCCGCGCTGGCTGCACGAAAGTGATTACTACGAACATACCAAAATTATTTCGATACTTTTCAGTACTTTTTTAAATAAAGGAGACCACAAAAAATTGCATTATTGGCTTTATTTTAACAAAAACTCTTAGGGTGCATTAAACATATGTTTATTATTGCAAGTCTGTCCTTAAAGGCCTACTGAAACCCACTACTACCGACCACGCAGTCTGATAGTTTATACATCAATGATGAAATCTTAACATTGCAACACATGCCAATACGGCCGGGTTAGCTTACTAAAGTGCAATTTTAAATTTCGCGCGAAATATCCTGCTGAAAACGTCTCGGTATGATGACGCCTGCGCGTGACGTCACGGATTGTTGAGGACTTTTTGGGACAGCATGGTGGCCAGCATTTAAGTCGTCTGTTTTCATCGCAAAATTCCACAGTATTCTGGACATCTGTGTTGGTGAATTTTTTTGCAATTTGTTCAATGAACAATGGAGACAGCAAAGAAGAAAGCTGTAGGTGGGAAGCGGTGTATTTGGGGCGGCTGCAGCAACACAAACACAGCCGGTGTTTCATTGTTTACATTCCCGAAAGATGACAGTCAAGCTTTACCATTGGCTTGTGGAGAACTGGGACAACAGAGACTCTTACCAGGAGGACTTTGAGTTGGATACGCAGACACGGTACCGTGAGTACGCATGCAGCTGCGGCTTCCAAACATTTGATCGCTTGCCCGTACGTGCGTGCCGCTATGTGCATGTCACGTACGTAACTTTGGGGACTTTGGGGAAATATATGTGCTGTATGAACTTTGGGGAGGTGAACGGTACTTTGGGCTGTGGGATTGAGTGTGTTGTGCAGGTGTTTGAGTTGTATTGGCGGGTTATGTGGACGGGAGGGGGGAGGTGTTTGTTATGCGGGATTAATTTGTAGCATATTAAATATAAGCCTGGTTCTGTTGTGGCTAATAGAGTATATATATATATGTCTTGTGTTTATTTACTGTTTTAGTCATTCCCAGCTGAATATCAGGTCCCACCCGCCTCTCACAGCATCTTCCCTATCTGAATCGCTCCCACTGCCCTCTAGTCCTTCACTCTCACTTTCCTCATCCACGAATCTTTCATCCTCGCTCAAATTAATGGGGAAATTGTCGCTTTCTCGGTCCGAATCGCTCTCGCTGCTGGTGGCCATGATTGTAAACAATGTGCAGATGTGAGGAGCTCCACAACCTGTGACGTCACGCCCATATCGTCTGCTACTTCCGGTACAGGCAAGGCTTTTTTTATCAGCGACCAAAAGTTGCGAACTTTATCGTCGATGTTCTCTACTAAATCCTTTCAGCAAAAATATGGCAATATCGCGAAATTATCAAGTATGACACATAGAATGGACCTGCTATCCCCGTTTAAATAAGAAAATCGCATTTCAGTAGGCCTTTAAATAAAATAGTGAACATACTAGATGTAGCTGCTGACAGAAGCACAATGTACATATGTTATATAATTTCATAGTTGGTTAAAATAAATAAATACAATGTATAAATATAAATTCATATTTACATATGATGTGATTAAAAATGTATTTTCTTTGATAATTTCATGCAAGTATATGTTAACTTTATTTTTTGTTAGAAAACCCATGTAAATTGGAGGGGAAAGTTTTTTTGTTCCGGTTTGGTCACATTGTTGGTGGGACAATTAATATGTGACTGGAACAACATGGCACACTAACAACTATCAGGAATGCAGCCAATATTACATACAAATAATGTGTCATGAGACTTGCAAATATACATTAAATACACAGAGGAGATAGGAAATTAAATGACGCAATACATACATAAAGCTAGCCTAAATAGCATGTTAGCATCGATTAGCTTGCAGTCATGCACTGACCAAATATGCCGGACTAGCACTCCACACAAGTCAATAATATCAGCAAAGTTCACTTTTGTGAATTCACACACAGCATAAAACGTTTGGTGGACAAAATGAGACAAAGAAGGAGTGTCATAAAATGTGTCTTTCCGTGGCAGCGTCGGAGAAAGTTGTACATGTAAACAAACTACGGTGAGTTCAAGTATCGCCAAAATTAGGTGCTTGTCAAATACTCTCATCAGAGAATCATGTTTATAATAAACAGTGGAATTTCTAAAAATTACGAAGGTTTATGTCATGTTTGTCCTCCTACAGAAACTATATAAAAACAAAAATATATTTTTCCCCCATCTTTTTCTATTTTCATACATTTTTGAAAAAGCTCCAGGGAGCCACCAGGGCGGCGCTAAAGAGCCGTAGGTTGCCGACCCCGCCTTGGCTGTATTATATGTCCACTTAGCTGTATTATGCGTCCATTTAGGGATCTTTTTCTAAAAAAAAGCCCGGTCTCATCACAGTTAAAAACTTGCAGTGGTAGAAGCCCCCTTCACCGATAAAATCCTCAAGGAGCTTGATAAAATCCTCCAGGGCAGCTTTGTTGGAGCCAGTAGCCTCACCACGCGGTGAATGCGTCATCCTCTACTTAAACTTTTCTAACCGCCCACGACTCGACCTAAATTTTTCTTCTGCGCTGGTTCCAGCATGGTCACTTTTGAACATCAAGTCGCCATTTAAATGATAAGCCTGTTTTGCAAATAATAGCCCGGGAAATGCTTCTCACACTGCAAAAACTGAAATCTAAGTAAGATTAAATATCTCAAGTAAGGGTGATATTTGCTTATTTTCTGTCTGATAAGATAATTCTTCTCACTAAGCAGATTTTATGTTAGAGTGTTTTACTTGTTTTAAGGGTTTTGATCCTAAATGATCTCAGTAAGATATTACAGCTTTTTGCTGAGATTTGATGACCTCTATTGAGTAAAACATGCTTGAAACTAGAATATCAACTGTTGCAAAGCTGTGTCATCAACACTCACAAGTATAAAACTACTTTTTTAAAGTAATAATTTATTACTTCAAACATGAAAAAAAAAATCATGATGCCGAGCGCATATCATTATGTCAAGATAATGGCACTAAGAAATTTAAGAATATTTTTCCACATATTGAGCAAAAATGTCTCTTTTTTTTTTCTACCAAGAAAAGTTCACTTGTTATTAGTGATAATATACTTCTTTTAAGGTATTTTTGGGTTCATTGAGGTTAGCTAATTTGACTTGTTTTGGAAAGTCTTGACAAGCCGAATTTTCTTGTTCTATTGGCAGATAATTTTGCTTAGTTCAATTAAAATACCCCTCATTTTTTAATTTATTTTTATTGTTTTTGAACACTGACTTTTTGCAGTGCATTTATCCACACCGACCTGGTCTTGCACTTTCTCTGTGTCCTTCCGAATATATTTAACCCCTTTTGGCAAAGTCACCAACCATATAAACAAGGGCTGGACAATTAATCAAATTTTAATTTTGATTTCGATTATGGCTTCTCACGGTTATGAAAATATGATAACCGAAAAAAACGACTAAACGCCCGCAACGTGCATGCAAATTTTGGAGCTTCTGATGGTAAATTAAATGAGAGGTGAATGAGTGAAAACAAGACCACATCTACTAGAAGTTTGGGATGTCACCATGGTTGCTACTTTGTATTTGACACAACACTACTATGCTAGTTAGAGATGTCTGATAATGGCTTTTTTGCCGATATCCGATATTCCGATAATGTCCAACTCTTAATTACCGATACCAATATAAACCTTTACCGATATATACAGTCGTGGAATTAACACATTATTATGCCTAATTTTGTTTTGATGCCCCGCTGGATGCATTAAACAATGTAACAAGGTTTTCCAAAATAAGAGAACAACTTCAACTCAAGTTATGGAAAAAAGTGCCAACATGGCACTGCCATATTTATTATTGAAGTCATAAAGTGCATTATTTTTTTTAACATGCCTCAAAATAGCAGCTTGGAATTTGGGACATGCTCTCCCTGAGAGAGCATGAGGAGGTTGAGGTGGGCGGGGTTAGGGGGGGGCGGGCTTGGGCTGGCGGGGTAGGGCTTAGCGGGGGGTGTATATTGTAGCGTCCCGTAAGAGTTAGTGCTGCAAGGGGTTCTGGGTATTTGTTCTGTTGTGTTTATGTTGTGTTACGGTGCGGATGTCCTCCCGAAATGTGTTTGTCATTCTTGTTTGGTGTGGGTTCACAGTGTGGCGCGTATTTGTAACAGTGTTAAAGTTGTTTATATGGCCACCCTCAGTGTGACCTGTATGGCTGTTGATCAAGTATGGCTTGCATTCACTTGTGTGTGTGAAAAGCCGTAGGTATTATGTGACTGGGCCGGCACGCAACGGCAGTGCCTACAAGGTTTATTGGCGCTCTGTACTTCTTCCTACATCCGTGTACACAGCGGCGTTTTAAAAAGTCATACATTTTACTGAAACCGATACCGATAATTTTGAAACCGATAAGATAATTTCCGATATTACATTTTAGAGCATTTATCGGCCGATAATATCGGCAGTCCGATACATCCCTAATGCTAATCAAAAATCACTAAACTCTACAAAAAAGTAAGGCATATGTATTCCGCGTTCACGTAATCGCGAACAGAGTCACATAATAGGCCAATAAAATGTAATCTGTTGAGCGCAAAATAATATCAGGGAAATTGACATACATGTATGTGAAATGTGGTCCTTGTGAGGAGAATAAACATTTTTTTGGGAAAATAATGTGTCTATACCGCTCATGTATCCCCGACAACACTCAACTGCTCCATCATGAAGCTGCTCAGTGGCCTTGTGGTCACAGAGGCATATTTGGCTCGATCTAAAGGTCCGTAGACCGAAAAGGTCGCATATACAGGTGTTCCTAAATCAGGTTGCACTGTACATACACACTTGACAGCCTGTTCATTCACGTACCATACATTACGTGCATAGCATCTATTACATTCACATCATGTAAACATCTGGTTGTCAATTTACGTGGTTTTATAACGTTTGTGTACGTTCATTTACACACAGATGTACTATTGTAAAGATTCACATATAGTACATACTGATACTGTATATTTATCCTTTTGCATACACACATCCCTCAGTGCAAATGTCTTTTGTGTCTTAAAGTACTTATAGGAGTCCCGACACAAACATACACACACACGTTAAATATATTTTATAGACATATTGTAATGTAAATATTTGTAAAAGTACAATCATGCATGAATGTTCTGTGCTCTAAATGTATTTACCGTATTTTTCGGACTACAAGTCGCAGTTTTTTACATAGTTTGGCCGGGGGTGCGACTTATACTCAGGAGCGACTTATGTGTGAAATTATTAACACATTACCGTAAAATATCAAATATTATTTTGCTCATTCACGTAAGAGACTAGACGTATAAGACTTCATGGGATTTAGCGATTAGGAGTGACAGATTGTTTGGTAAACGTATAGCATGTTCTATATGTTATAGTTATTTGAATGACTCTTACCATAATATGTTACGTTAACATACCAGGCACGTTCTCAGTTGGTTATTTATGCCTCATATAACGTACACTTATTCAGCCTGTTGTTCACTATTCTTTATTTATTTTAAATTGCCTTTCAAATGTCTATTCTTGGTGTTGGATTTTATCAAATACATTTCCCCAAAAATGCGACTTATACTCGGGAGCGACTTATATGTGAAATTATTAACACATTACCGTAAAATATCAAATATTATTTATCTCATTCACGTAAGAGACTAGACGTATAAGATTTCATGGGATTTAGCGATTATGAGTGACAGATTGTTTGGTAAACGTATAGCATGTTCTATATGTTATAGTTATTTGAATGACTCTTACCATAATATGTTACGTTAACATATCAGGCACGTTCACAGTTGGTTATTTATGCCTCATATAACGTACACTTATTCAGCCTGTTCACTATTCTTTATTTATTTTAAATTGCCTTTCAAATGTCTATTCTTGGTGTTGGGTTTTATCAAATAAATTTCCCCAAAAAATGCGACTTATACTCCAGTGCGACTTATATATGTTTTTTTCCTTCTTTATCATGCATTTTCGGCAGGTGCAACTTATACTCCGGTGCGACTTATACTCCGAAAAATATGTATGTATATATATATATATATATATATATATATATAAAGATAGATTAAAAACTAGTATGTCATTCTATTTACACACAGAGTGAAACAGTCGTTTATTTACATATTCACATACAGTATACAGTATATATACTTTTATTGTAAATGTGTCTCAATTGACAATCATACTTGAAACAAATCCCAATAATACAAGCATTTGCCTGCTCATGTTCAATATATCATGGACCACAATGTGGGTATCAGTTAAAAAGTTACACATTTCCGGAATTGTGGAATTTCATAGGTTGTTTTTGGTCATGGATCTGGACCATATAACTCGATCACATATTCTCATCTAAGTCCGCATCTCAAATATATATATATATTTTTTTTTAATTTCCATGTCACAATCAGATTGATGTCTCGCACTTCCCAGCCCGCCGTTCTCACAGCTTTTAACGTCATTATCGGCTCAGGTGAAAGCAACAGTCTGTATCTTGTCCAAACCTTGTGCCTGTGTTTGTTTGAAGTGCATTATTCTTTATACCATTACGCTGCGTGAACCTCGGTCAGCTTTGAAGATGAGCCGTGTGTGTGTCATTCTATTAGTCATTGCAGCCATGAGAACCACTCTTGGCCCGGGTCAGGCTGCCATCACAGGAGCGACAAGTGACATCCATGTGATACTTGTTAAGGTAACCTTTCCCAGAGTTTACCGCTTGGAGACCATTCATTATCATGCACGTAAACTCTGCTCTGTGAAAAATTCAGAAAGTATTCGCTGCTGCTGGTAATGAGCATGGGGAGATCATG
The DNA here is from genome assembly GCF_033978685.3 of Nerophis lumbriciformis. Lineage (NCBI taxonomy): Eukaryota > Metazoa > Chordata > Actinopteri > Syngnathiformes > Syngnathidae > Nerophis > Nerophis lumbriciformis. The sequence continues at coordinate 9,325,281 of NC_084580.2, forward strand.
TGGCAATAGCCGTCATCCAGTCTGGAGGTTTTCAATTTCACTTCTGAAGTAAATACCTTAATAATGAATGAAGTGGAGCATGTCACTATTGTACACCATAGTCTCTGGGGGGGGGGGTATTTGCCCAACGACAGAGTACTGTATTTCCCGGACTATAAGGCGCACTTAAAATCGTATTTTTTTTCTCAAAACTCGACAGTGCGCCTTAGAACCTAATGTAAGGAAAAAGTTTGGTTGAGCTTACCCACCTCTAAGCTATTGTATTTGGTGCATGGTGTAATGATACGTGTGACCTGTAGATGGCAGTCAAACATAAGAGATACGCGTAGACTGCACCGTTTGATGTGCTTCAACATACAAGTATTATTATGGTGTTTGTATAAGGCAGGGGTCGGCAACCCAAAATGTTGAAAGAGCCTTATTGGACCAAAAATACAAAAACAAATCTGTCTGGAGCCGCAAAAAATTAAAAGCCATATTACATACAGATAGTGTGTCATGAGATATAAATTTAATTAATATGACTTAAAGGAAACTAAATGACCTCAAATATAGCTACAAATGAGGCATACTTATGCAATATGTACATATAGCTAGCCTAAATAGCATGTTAGCATCGATTAGCTCGCAGTCATGCAGTGACCAAATATGTCTGATTAGCACTCCACACAAGTCAATAACATCAATCGACCCTGAAAAAAATCTAAATAAATAGCGAAAAGCAGACTTTTAACAGCGAATGGAGAACTAAGTTTGAATGTTCTGCGCAAACCAGCAACAACGGTAGAAATCAACACGCGTAAGTTTCATCACGAAACTTGGTCAGATATTTGTAAGTAGATAGTGTGCATACAAATATTTAGTTTGTTTTGTATTGAAATAGCTGACTTTGTGATGTCTTTAGTATTTGTGGTCGTCTTACTTGTCAGAGTGCTCCTTTTATACATGTAGCGCTAATTTTGACCTGTAGAGAACAATAATAACCTTAGGTTTATTTGTGTTGCGCCACATTCATGTTTTTACCAACTCCGTTTCCGTATGAGTTGGGAAATTGTGTTAGATGTAAATATAAACGGAATACAATGATTTGCAAATCCTTTTCAACCCATATTCAATTGAATGCACTACAAAGACAACATATTTGATGTTCAAACTCATAAACTTTATTTTTTTTTTGCAAATAATAATTAACTTAGAATTTCATGGCTGCAACACGTGCCAAAGTAGTTGGGAAAGGGCATGTTCACCACTGTGTTACATCACCTTTTCTTTTAACAACACTCAGTAAACGTTTGGGAACTGAGGAGCCACATTTTTTAAGCTTCTCAGGAGGAATTCTTTCCCATTCTTGCTTGATGTACAGCTTAAGTTGTTCAACAGTCCGGGGGGCTCCGTTGTGGTATTTTTGGCTTCATAATGTGCCACACATTTTCAATGGGAGACAGGTCTGGACTACAGGCAGGCCAGTCTAGTACCCGCACTCTTTTACTATGAAGCCACGTTGATGTAACACGTGGCTTGGCATTGTCTTGCTGAAATAAGCAGGGGCGTCCATGGTAACGTTGCTTGGATGGCAACATATGTTGCTCCAAAACCTGTATGTACCTTTCAGCATTAATGGCGCCTTCACAGATGTGTAAGTTACCCATGTCTTTGGCACAAATACACCCCCATACCATCACAGATGCTGGCTTTTCAACTTTGCGCCTATAACAATCCGGATGGTTCTTTTCCTCTTTGGTCCGGAGGACACGACGTCCACAGTTTCCAAAAACAATTTGAAATGTGGACTCGTCAGACCACAGAACACTTTTCCACTTTGTATCTGTCCATCTTAGATGAGCTCAGGCCCAGCGAAGCCGACGGCGTTTCTGAGTGTTGTTGATAAACGGTTTTCACCTTGCATATGAGAGTTTTAACTTGCACTTACAGATGTAGCGACCAACTGTAGTTACTGACAGTGGGTTTCTGAAGTGTTCCTGAGCCCATGTGGTGATATCCTTTACACACTGATGTCGCTTGTTGATGCAGTACAGCCTGAGGGATCGAAGGTCACAGGCTTAGCTGCTTACGTGCAGTGATTTCTTCAGATTCTCTGAACCCTTTGATGATATTACGGACCGTAGATGGTGAAATCCCTAAATTCCTTGCAATAGCTGGTTGAGAAAGGTTTTTCTTAAACCGTTCAACAATTTGCTCACGCATTTGTTGACAAAGTGGTAACCCTCGCCCCATCTTTGTTTGTGAATGACTGAGCATTTCATGGAATCTTCTTTTATACCCAATCATGGCACCCACCGGTTCCCAATTTGCCTGCACACCTGTGGGATGTTCCAAATAAGTGTTTGATGAGCATTCTTCAACTTTATCAGTATTTATTGCCAACTTTCCCAACTTCTTTGTCACGTGTTCCTGGCATCAAATTCTAAAGTTAATGATTATTTGCAAAAAAAAAATGTTTATCAGTTTGAACATCAAATATGTTGTCTTTGTAGCATATTCAACTGAATATGGGTTGAAAAGGATTTGCAAATCATTGTATTCCGTTTATATTTACATCTAACACAATTTCCCAACTCATATGAAAACGGGGTTTGTATATTTTATACATATGTAAACATTTGTAGTTTATTATGTGAATGTATTAACTCTAAACATTATATTCTATTTATGTAAAATACACAATGGATGTTATTATTTTGTAATGTTTATGTTATGTTTATATTTTCCGTCTTACAAACCTAAATTAAGAACGAAGTGTGAAAAATAAAGCTGAAGATGGCAAAACATAAGAAACCTCAACAAGACTCCAGGAGGTTTTGTTTCTTCATACTGTTAACTATCTGTCTAGCTGTATACGCTGGAAACGAGTAGCGAGGGCAGAATAATGAATTTATTGACAGTGCAGTCTGAAAGCCGATGTGTTAATTAAGTAAACACAGTCTCAAAGGAATGTAATGTACAGAGGCACTTTTTGATGAAACATCCAAATTTCGATGTCCGGCCCCTTAGCCCTTGGGCTCTTGAAACTGCGGCCCTCTTCATTTTGTAGTTAAATTGCCCGGCTTTAGGGTGTTTACACAAATCAACACAAAAATTGGCACACACATTCAGGAGACTGATGCGTGTAAAATGTTTGCAAAATTGGTTAAAAACCATGGCTACCATCAAAGAAAACGTCTTTGCACGGGCATTGGCATTGCTTAGCTTAGCAACAAACTGGCTGTAAGTCATTGCCATTTGCCGAAAAATGATTAAACTTTGAGGTTGTCTGTATTACCTATATGTGAGCATGTCCTCCAAAGCATTCTAACCAAAACCTATAGGGTGTGCCATAAAAGGGCTGTCCTATTTTCTTTCACACAAATGTACTGGCTATGAATGAACCACAATACTATACTTCAATATACAATACTACAGTTTAAATTGGGATGCCCGAATTTAGCCCGTCGTGTCATTTCGTTTGACCTGCCGAAGGATGGCTACCAAATGCATTACATATTCATACTGACCTCTTTCAAGCTGCACAATCATTGATGGCATGACCTCGAGGCTACATTGTAAAAATAAAAAAAAAATTAAAAAAAAGTCAGTAGATAAAACTGTAAAAACCTAGCAGCTCAGTCGCCAGAAATTTACCGTAAAATTATCGGCGGTACCATTTTTACATTAACAGCAATGCACTGTAAAAAGGGGGAACTTGTATTTTACGATAAAAAAGCTCAGTTTCCAGAATTGTGCGGTAAAAACAACAGTGGTACTGTTTTTCAAGACTGTAAAACAATTGCCATAGATTTTATGGTAAAAACAGGCAGTTCAGTCACCAGGAATGTTGATGTAAAAACAACAGTTGTACAGTTTTTCAAATTCCAGTAATTTAGTGTAAACACCATTTGATTGTGAAATTCTGGTGACTGAGCTGACAGTTTTTTTTTTATCATAAAATCTATAGATGTATTATATATATATATATATATATATATATATATATATATATATATATATATATATATATATATATATATATATATATATATTTTTTTTTTTATTTATTTTTTTTTTTTTTTACAGACTAACTACTTGCGTTTAAATTCGAGACCCCTGCTCTGCGGTAAAGTTGTGACTTTTTGGCGCTCTATGGACAAGGATCATTTTGGTTGGCATGCTTTGCCCACGTTCTATAATGAAAACCTCAATGTTACGAAATGTAGCATTCTCTATACGTCTAATCTGTCTGGTTAAGGTTGAAAGCGATCAGATGAAATATCTAGGAGGAATTGGTTACAGAAAACTATTAGCAAATGTCAAAAATCTGAAGAAAATGACCTTTTTTAATGTTTTGAGGTTAAAAATGTACATGAAAGATGGTGAGTTGTGCGTGTTAACTGAATTAGGCACACGACTTATGTTTAGTGATGTGAGGCTAAATTCCTCACTGGTAATGCTGTTGCATGGTAAAAAAAAATGCTGTTTGGGGCGGACCATTGGCACATTTTCACCTTGGCCTTTGAAGGCAAACGTTTGGGCAGCCCTGGTTTAAAGGCCTATTGAAACCCACTACTACCGACCACGCAGTCTGATAGTTTATATATCAATGATGAAATCTTAACATTGCAACACATGCCAATACGGCCGGGTTAGCTTACTAAAGTGCAATTTTAAATTTTGCGCGAAATATCCTGCTGAAAACGTCTCGGTATGATGACGCCTGCGCGTGACGTCACGGATTGTAGAGGACATTTTGGGACAGCATGGTGGCCAGCTATTAAGTCATCTGTTTTCATCGCAAAATTCCACAGTATTCTGGACATCTGTGTTGGTGAATCTTTTGCAATTTGTTCAATGAACAATGGAGACAGCAAAGAAGAAAGATGTAGGTGGGAAGCGGTGTATTGCGGCAGGTGTTGTGCCGAATAAATAATAAATGATAAATGGGTTGTACTTGTATAGCGCTTTTCTACCTTCAAGGTACTCAAAGCGCTTTGACACTACTTCCACATTTACCCATTCACACACACATTCACACACTGATGGAGGGAGCTGCCATGCAAGGCGCTAACCAGCACCCATCAGGAGCAAGGGTGAAGTGTCTTGCTCAGGACACAACGGACATGACGAGGTTGGTACTAGGTGGGGATTGAACCAGGGACCCTCGGGTCGCGCACGGCCATTCTTCCACTGCGCCACGGCGTCCCAATAATGCACCCCCCGCCGTAGAATGCACCCCCTGACTGTTGTGCCGGATAACACAGCCGGTGTTTCATTGTTTACATTCCCGAAAGATGACAGTCAAGCTTTACCATTGGCCTGTGGAGAACTGGGACAACAGAGACTCTTACCAGGAGGACTTTGAGTTGGATACGCAGACACGGTACCGTGAGTACGCATGCAGCTGCGGCTTCCAAACATTTGATCGCTTGCCCGTACGTGCGTGCCGCTATGTGCATGTCACGTACTTAACTTTGGGGACTTTGGGGAAATATATGTGCTGTATGAACTTTGGGGAGGTGAACGGTACTTTGGGCTGTTGGATTGAGTGTATTGTGCAGGTGTTTGAGTTGTATTGGCGGGTTATATGGACGGGAGGTGTTTGTTATGCGGGATTAATTTGTGGCATATTAAATATAAGCCTGGTTGTGTTGTGGCTAATAGAGTATATATATGTCTTGTGTTTATTTACTGTTTTAGTCATTCCCAGCTGAATATCAGGTCCCACCCGCCTCTCACAGCATCTTCCCTATCTGAATCGCTCCCACTGCCCTCTAGTCCTTCACTCTCACTTTCCTCATCCACGAATCTTTCATCCTCGCTCAAAATAATGGGGAAATTGTCGCTTTCTCAGTCCGAATCGCTCTCGCTGCTGGTGGCCATGATTGTAAACAATGTGCAGATGTGAGGAGCTCCACAACCTGTGACGTTACGCTACTCGTCTGCTACTTCCGGTACAGGCAAGGCTTTTTAGCGACCAAAAGTTGCGAACTTTATCGTCAATGTTTTCTACTAAATCCTTTCAGCAAAAATATGGCAATATCGCGAAATGATCAAGTATGACACATAGAATGGACCTGCTATCCCCGTTTAAATAAGAAAATCGCATTTCAGTAGGCCTTTAAATGTTGTGTGTCTTTCGTTGCCCAATTGCTAACTGCAATCTGCAGAGTTCTTTAGTCATCAACCACATTGTTTACTTTAAGCAAACATCACTCTTGTCACCACAGAGTTAAGTTTAGTTGTTTTTGCACACCCATCATCATTTTTGTAACTAATCTGCTGCTAAACAGCAAATACATGCAGTTTTGATCCACTTAAAGAGACTGTTAGCATCATTTCAAGCCAAGAAATATGATGTTACCATCCTTGAGGTTTCAGCCATCTGGTGACAATGCTGAGTCTTCAAACACAAGACAAAGAACCAATCAAACGTCTTCCCCATTAGACATGACAGTTGTGCTCTCTGGGATACATCAGCCTTAATGAGACCCTTTTCCTGTTGTGTCGCTGCCCATTTTGTTTTGTTCTTCCTTTACGCTTGCACGTTGTAGATCTCGGTAAATCTGGGAGCTGTAACATCATGTCTTTGGTAAACGCTCCGTCTTAATCAGCGGCTAAAATACGGTGTATAAGGTTACAGCCGACAGGCGCGGGGAACGGCTTCGGGGGCAATAAGATAGCTGTAATGGTGCACCATCATTTACAGAGAATGTAATAAGTGAATATCTAATAAGCCTGTAAAAGATGCTTAACCCCTGGAAGCTCTGAGGTCAGGCTCTCATAGATAGGAGAGTAAGCTGATTACGAAGGTTCCTTCTCACGTTGCGGTCAGCTCTGAATTGACCAACTCATGACCTCGCTGTTGGGAGAGCATCATTAGGGACCCCGCCTATGTTTGGATGGATCTGCTATTCATGGCGTCTTGGGGAAGCCAATGGTTTACGGTCCGGTTTCAAGATAACAGGAGGAGTTAATCAAAATCCGAAGATTTAAGGGTTTACTCTGTTGTTCACCCTTTGGAACATGACTAGTGTTTTTTATTTAAATTTGACTCGGTAATGCAAAACATATGACTATTAATCTGACCGTTTCTCACATGCTTGTGTGACAAACAAACAGAAACTGCTGGGAAAAGAGCGAGAAATCTCGGAAAAGGATCGGACAAACATTCCATCAGTCACATCATTTAGAGTGAAATCCTAAAATACTTGAGTAGTGTTGGATTATTTTCTTTACCACAAGTACATCATCCCATTCTGATAAAACTGCTACTTGAGATACATCAATGCTAATCAGTCTGTTCTGTCTTGCTTGTATAGAAAAACGGCCAACATAGTTTCCTTCAGAACATATTTTGGTTTTTTTTCGTGCGTCTTTGAAGGTTACCTATTTTGCAAAGATTTCTTTTTAATATTTTAATAACAATACTAATAGTAATAATGGATTAGATTTATATAGCGCTTTTCTAGACACTCAAAGCGCTTCACAGAGAAGTGAGAACTAGAGATGTCCGATTATATCGGACTGCCAATATTATCGGCTGATAAATGCTTTAAAATGTAATATCGGAAATTATTGATATCGGTTTAAAAAAGTAAAATGTATGACTTTTTAAAACGCCGCTGTAGGAGTGGTACACGGACGTAGGGAGAAGTACAGAGCGCCAATAAACCTTAAAGGCGCTGCCTTTGTGTGTCGGCCCAATCGCATAATATCTACGGCTTTTCACACAGACAAGTGAATGCAACGCGTACTTTGTCAACAGCCATACAGGTCACACTGAGGGTGGCCGTATAAACAACTTTAACACTGTTACAAATATGCGCCACACTGTGAACCCACACCAAACAAGAATGACAAACACATTTCGGGAGAACATCCGCACCGTAACATAACATAAACACAACAGAACAAATACCCAGAACCCCTTGCAGCACTAACTCTTTCGGGACGCTACAATATATACCCTCAGCCCCCCCACCCCGCCCTTTCTCAACCCCGCCCACCTCAACCTCCTCATGCTCTCTCGGGGAGAGCATGTCCCAAATTCCAAGCTGCTGTTTTGAGGCATGTTAAAAAAAAATAATGCAGTTTGTGACTTCAAAGTCACAAAGTTGGCATTTTTTTCCATAACTTGAGTTGATTTATTTTGGAAAACCTTGTTACATTGTTTAATGCATCCAGCAGGGCATCACAACAAAATTAGGCATAATAATGTGTTAATTCCACAATTGTATATATCGGTATCGGTTGATATCGGAATCGGTAATTAAGAGTTGGACATTATCGGAATATCGGATATCGGCAAAAAAGCCATTATCGGACATCTCTAGTGAGAACCCATCATTTATTCACACCTAGTGGTGGTAAGCTACATTTGTAGCCACAGCTGCCCTGGGGTAGACTGACGGAAGCGTGGCTGCCAGTTTACGCCTACGGCCCTTCTGACCATCACGCATTATTCATTCACCAGTGTGAGCGGCACTGGGGGTAAGGGTAAAGTGTCCTGCCCAAGGACACAACGGCAGTGATTTGAACCTGCAACCCTCAAGTTTCTGGCATGGCTGCTCTACCCACCACACCATGCCGCCCCTAACGGTGTTTCTCAACTGGTTGGATCGACCATCAACCCCTTGATGACAAGCGGCGACCCAAATTGGTTTCCACCCTACGCACAGAGTGAGATAGTTTTAGAATGTATTTATAATTTTGATGATACTAGTTTACATCTAATAACAACAATTAAATTAGTATATAATAACAATTGGAAAACTGTCAAAAAGTTCAACATTTTAACAATCAGTTCACTTTAACTTCACTTTCAAACTTCCTGAGCCTTTAATTGATCTCTTTGTTGTCATTGAAGTGCTACAATCAAATGACCTTTGCACAATTTTCAACCGTAGGATTGTACAGTATACCGGTATTATTATAGTACCGCGATACTAATTAATCATTTTCAGTACTATACCGCCTCTGAAAAGTACCGGTCCGCATACCGGCGTCAAAATGTAAATGTTTTTTATTTACATTAATAAACAAAAAACAACTGTTTAGGTTTGTACGGTATACTGGTATTAGTATAGTACCACGATACTAATGAATACATTTCGGTACTATACCCGGTAGCCTCTGAAAAGTACCGGTCCGCCATACCCCCAAACGCCATTGGTGGATCTACACCTAAGATCCACTGTAATGATACCAAGTACAGTAGCGTATCTAGTCCATACTACTATGAATACGTCAATATTTTGTTTTTAACATCTTCTTTTGTTTTTAAAAACAATTATATTATGTTTATAAACTCAGGAAATATGTCCCTGGACACATGAGGACTTTGAATATGACCAATGTATGATCCTGTAACGACTTGGTATCGGATTGATACCCAAATTTGTGGTATCATCCAAAACTAATGTAAAGTATCAAACAACAGAAGAGTAAGTGATTATTACATTTTAACAGAAGTGTAGATAGAACATGTTAAAAGAGAAAGTAAGCAGATATTAACAGTAAATGAACAAGTAGATTAATAATTCATTTTCTACCACTTGTCCTTAATAACGTTGACAAAATAATAGAATGGGAAATGACACAATATGTTACTGCATATGTCAGAAGCTAAATTAGGAACCTTTGTTTGTTTACTTACTACTAAAAGACAAGTTGTCTCGTATGTTCACTATTTTATTTAAGGACAAACTTGCAATAACATATGTTTAATGTATCCTAAGATTTTTTGTTAAAAAAAAAGCCAATAATGCAATTTTTTGTGATCCCCTTTATTTAGAAAAGTATCGAAATAATTTTGGTACCGGTACCAAAACATTGGTATTAAGACAACATTACCAGTTGTCATGTCTGTGTAATCATGTTTTGTTTTAGTCATGTTTTGTTTTGTTTAGTTATTGGACTCTTTAGTTTCTGGCTTTTCACTCCCTTGTCTTGTTTCCATGGTTACCCATTAGTTTCACCTGTTCCACGTTTGGACTCATTGTGCACTCTTGTTTGTCACCATAGCAACCCATTAGTTTTCACCTGTCATGTCACGCACCTGTTTTGAGTCACGCACCTGTTGTTAATCATGTCTGTGTTATTTAAGCTTTTCATTTTCTGTTGTTCGTCCTGGTGCCATATCTTTTCTAACCCTGCTATCCTCTCGTATAAAGCCACAGTAAGTGTTTTTATTTCGTGTTCACAGTTTCTGCCTTAGAGCAAGTTTTGTTTTCATTCGCCAAGTTTTTTACCTCCGCCATTGTGCGCGCCTTTTGTTTGCTTCTGTTTTGTAGTTTGTTAGTGTTTAAAATAAATCATGTACCCACCTTCAAGCCATGTCCGATCCAAGTTCACTTGCATCTCGGAAAAACAAAAACTCCACAGTCCAAGTTCTGACACCAGTTAGCAAACAAACGACTCGCAACTGCGAATCTGTTGTCATCATTCACTTAAGAGCTGATCCCGGGCTCGGGGTCTTTCTGTGTGGAGTTTGCATGTTCTCCCCGTGACTGCGTGGGTTCCCTCCGGGTACTCCGGCTTTCTCCCACCTACAAAGACATGCACCTGGGGATAGGTTGATTGGCAACACTAAATTCAAGTTCAAACCCCGGCCGAGTCATACCAAAGACTATAAAAATGGGACCCATTACCTCCCTGCTTGGCACTCAGCATCAAGGGTTGGAATTGGGGGTTAAATCACCAAAATGATTCCCGAGCGCGGCCACCGCTGCTGCTCACTGCTCCCCTCAACTCAACTTTTAACTTTTTTTAAACTCTGTTTGCTCTCCGAGCCACAATGTTGAAAGCTGTCTACTTTGCTGGTAATCTTATTAGGATGATTACAATCCGAACCAGTTGTAGTTCTGGAGAATTTATTAGTAGCTAGTGAGGAGGTATATTTTTGACATGAGGGATGTGAACAGAGGTCACAAAACTGGAAGTATATTTCCCAAAGGGCTGTGGCTGCAGGATAGCATGTTTTTAAATAATTTGCATCCATGTTCTAGTATTTTACATTACATTTTCAATTATGATAATGTTCGTAAATTACATTCTAAAAAAAAAAAAAAAATTCTTGAGTATGACTGTCAAAAAGAGTTTGGGAGATGAGAATAAATCTCCAGGTAAAAAATGGTGTACAAATACACCCAATTGCAGGAAATATACTGTCGGCGAGATGTGCAAAATGTTCTTTTGAGGCTTATGTGGCAGCACTTCGTGCTGAGAGAAATGTTCTTTTTTTCAATCCGATATCCTCTCCTTTTGCTCACATGCCTGAATAAGTGTTCCTTCAGCCTGTTTATGAGCACCAAACATGAGAACAAATATGTCTCACTTGTTTACTTCAATTTTGAGAGAAAAGACGCTCACATTAAGGCTTTTTGAAGTTCTGTGTTTTCATGATATCATGAAGAAAAAGGGTTTATTTCCTCCTGGAAATGATACCTCTTCTGGCCCTTTTCTTGTGTATACGCCCATCTTTTTACAAAAAACAGTTTAAAAAGAAAAAATATTATAGAAAAAAGGGCTTTTCTACACATCGTAATATTATGCAAAACCAACCTTGCTTACCTATTTTTTTTTACCTGTTTTTGTGTATATGGGATTTACATAAATCCTGGAAATTTGATATCAAACCAAGGAGGCGCGGCGGAGATATTTTTAAACAATCTTGCCTTACTTCGTACTTCCTACAAACAGGCAGATTGGAATTTGCACAATTTATGTTGTTACTCCCGAGTGTGATGTCAGCGGATATCTCCGTTTATGGTAGAAATTTACCCAAAGATCTTTGCGCGAGTCCGCTATTGTAGTCCAACACTGGAGTAGTGTTGTCCCGATACTAATATTTTGGTACCGGTAACAAAATTATTTCGATACTTTTCGGTACTTTTCTAAATAAAGGGGACCACAAAAAACGGCATTGTTGGCTTTATTTTAACAAAAAATCTTAGGGTAGATTAAACATATTTTTCTTATTGCAAGTTTGTCCTTAAATAAAATAGTGAACATACAAGACAATTTGTCTTTTATTATAGCAAAGGCTCCTAATTTAGCTGCTGACATATGCAGTAACATTGTGTCATTTTCCAATCTATTATTTTGTCAACATTATTAAGGACAAGTGGTAGAAAATTAATTATTAATTTACTTGTTCATTTACTGTTAATATCTGCTTACTTCTATCTACACTTCTGTTAAAATGTAATAATCATTTATTCTTCTGTTGTTTGGATGTTTTATATTAGTTTTGGATGATACAAATTTGGGTATCAATCCGATACCAAGTAGTACTTTTTAGAGGCGGTATGGTACCGACTATGATTCATTAGTATCGCGGTACTATACCAATACCGGTATACCGTACAACCCTAGTACACAGTAGTTTGTTTTAATGCATTATTGTAGGAGAAGCTTGTCAAACGACAAAAAAGACTTGTACAAAGATTGTTTCTCAAAATACAATATTTTTTTTTTTATCATTTGTAATCTAAAACAAGTCTTTTTCGTTCAGTTGCTTTGTGCCGTTGTTTCATTATTCTCTCCCCAGACTCATATTAGTCTGCTTAATAATTTCCTGTTTGTAGCTGGTTATTCTTTAAGCAACATTTCCATTTAAGTGTACTTTTCAGAGGCGGTATAGTACCGAATATGATTAATTAGTATCGCGGTACTCGACTAATACCTGTATACCATACAACCCTACACTGTAGTCAATAAGCTCCTTCTTTTTCTCTATCCTCTTGTTGTGGGGACAGACTGGCTCATACATGCACATGCATCTTCCGCTGTTACCATTTTTAATATAAAGTAGCATATACTTTTAACTTATCTGTTAGTAGACTCAAGATGGAAGCGCTAAAAACGACACCAAGGCTGATGGCGAGAAGACACAGTCGAAGTGCAGGCTTGAAGACGGTCCGTAAAACATAATCCATGCAAAATTCTGACCAACTAACCACCATCACATGTTATGTAGTCTTTTAAATGTAAAAAAACAAATATGACCCCTTCAAATCAATATTTGTCATATACAGTCGTGGTCAAAAGTTTACATACACTTGTAAAGAACATGATGTCATGGCTGTCTTGAGTTTCCAATCATTTCTACAACTCTTATTTTTTTGTGATAGAGTGATTGGAGCACATACTTGTTGGTCACAAAAAAAAATTCATGAAGTTTGGTTCCTTTATGAATTTATTATGGGTCTACTGAAAATGTGACCAAATCTGCTGTGTCAAAAGTATACATACAGCAATGTTAATATTTGGTTACATGTCCCTTGGCAAGTTTCACTGCAATAAGACGCTTTTGGTAGTCATCAACAAGCTTCTGGTTGAATTTTTGACCATTCCTCTTTACAAAATTGGTGCAGTTCTGCTAAATTTGTTGGTTTTCTGACATGGACTTGTTTCTTCAGCATTGTCCACATGTTCTCAATGGGGTTTAAGTCAGGACTTTGGGAATGCCATTCTAAAACCTTATTTCTAGCCTGATTTAGCCATGCCTTTACCACTTTTGACGTGTGTTTGGGGTCATTGTCCTGTTGGAAGTGAAGTGAAGTGAATTATATTTATATAGCGCTTTTTCTCTAGTGACTCAAAGCGCTTTACATAGTGAAACCCAATATATAAGTTAAATTTTTTTAAACCAGTGTGGGTTGGCACTGGGAGTGTTATGAACTGGTCAAGGGGGGTGACCCCGGGATGCAGAGACGGGAGGCAAGTTTGAAATACAAAAAGGAATACATTTAATAAGTCAAAAAGTGTAACAAAAAGCGATGGGGCAGAAGTGCACTCCATGATTATTAACAAAACAGGTTCCTCAGTGGTTGGCAAGGGGAAAAGCCAGGGCGCACCAAGCACCGCATAAAGTCTTTGCTGCCTCAAGGAGGCTAGGGAACAAACACAAAGAAGTTAGAAATAACAGGACAAGGGAAAGCAACATACCACGAGGCGAAGTAGGCGCATGCACGTGCGGAGTTCGGGAAACAATGACCAGCAAGGTCAAGCTGTAGGTGACGAGCCTAAATACTGGCGGGCTAATTGCGAGCAGGTGTGTCACCAGGTCCGCCCCTCGCCAAAGACGAATCACTAAAATACAGGTGCAGACAACAAAGAAGGCAGGAACACACTAAAACACAACAGGGAGCAGGTGGGTAAAGTGTCTTGCCCAAGGACACAACGGAAGTGACTAGGATGGCGGAAGCGGGGATCGAACCTGGAACCCTCAAGTTGCTGGCACGGCCACTCTACCAACCGAGCTATACCGTCTTGGAACACCCAACTGCGCCCAAGACCCAACCTCCGGGCTGATGATTTTAGGTTGTCCTGAAGAATTTGGAGGTAATCCTCCTTTTTCATTGTCCCATTTACTCTCTGTAAAGCACCATAATACGTCCCAGCAGATTTGGTCACATTTTCAGTAAGAATCAAACTTCATTAATGTTTTTTTGTGACCAACAAGTATGTGCTCCAATCACTCTATCACAAAAAAATAAGAGTTGTAGAAATTATTAGAAACTCAAGACAGCCATGACATCATGTTCTTCACAAGTGTATGTATGTAAACTTTTGACCACGACTGTACATGAGAGTTCATCCTTTCGTTTTCTTTCAGGAAAAAGACATGACGTTGTTAAAAAGTGAGTGGACTTTAGCTTACATACAGTAGCTATGCTAGTGTTGCTCATTTTTGTCTTCCACGGTTGTTGAATGTGATATCCGGC